>NW_028327174.1:179618844-179921874 GCF_987537825.1 Furipterus horrens | reverse complement strand
TTCTGTGAATTTTTACATTTGTATGCATCCATGATCACTTCAAAACAGGATGTAATTTGAGTTTATGCTCTATGAAAATAATTTTTGAAAGTTTGCATAGTGTAGAAATTAAAATATTTGTACACGTACTTGTATTTTTGTACCCAATCTTAAATGTAATATTTTTCTGAATAAAACACACTTTAAACATTTTATCTTATACTTTCACATCATATTTGTAGGGGAAACAATGATAAGCAGTCAGTATCATGAAAGGTAGAGAAACAATATAGTAGTATTTTGACATATTTGATGTGTGATAGGTTTCTCCCATAAGGAGGGAGGAAAGAAACTCAAAGTATGCAATTTGGTGCATTTTGACACATGTATACACTAGCAATATTACTTCAAGCAAGATAGAGAATATTTTCATCATTAATTGTTTTTCTGCTCCACTCTGCAATCCTTCTCACACTGTTGACTGTCACTATAGATTAGGTTTGTTCTTCTAAAATATATATAAATAGAATCATCTGTCATAAGTACTTTACTTCCGACTTCTTTCGCTCAGCATAATGATTTTAAGATGTAACATGTTTTTGTTTTTGTTTTTGCGGGGGGGGGGCGCGGGAGACAATGGCATGTTCACCTTACTGTTGATTAACATGGTTTTGCATGGATAGTCCACATTTTGCTTATCCATTCACCAACTGATGAACACTTGTATTGTTTTCAATTTTTCACTACAAAAATAATGCTATGATGAATATTCTTATATAGTTCCTTGTGGGGACATGGGTTTTTATTTCTTTGGGGTTAATACATAGGAATGGAATGGCTGAATTTCATGATGAGTGAATATTAACTTTTAAAGACATTGCTAGACAGATGTCAAAACTGGTTTACCGTATCATATTCCTAAAACAGTGTATGACCGGGGATTGATAACTACAGCAACCTGAGCAAGATTAAACGCCAGTCGTGCTGGGATTAGGATAGAGGCTTCTGGGACATTCCTGAGCCCATCAACATGAAAACCAGTCTCCCGAAGTTTCCACGGGGCCACAGAACAAACCAGCCCGCAAAGCCTCTGCGGCAGACCACTGCGAGAACCGGGAACGCAGGAGGAAGACCCTGCAAGCTGAGGCTCATGGGGAAACGTGGAAACGCACTGCCAGTAACGACTTCCGGGCCGGGTGGGGCCGGAGCCTGCGCAGGGGCCTCTGAAGAGAGCAGGTTGCACAACCCGCAGCCCGGACTGGCTCCCACCCCAGCGACACTCTGCCCTCCCGCCCAGGCTGAGAGGTCCCCTGTCCTGCCCTTGGGCCTCCATCCCCGGACACGCCCTTTCCCCAAGGCCAAGAGTAACCAAAGCTAAGGCCCTGCCTGAGGGCTTCTTGAACTGCCAGTCTGCCCAGGGCAGCCCCACCAGGCCTCGTCCCACCTGCCCCCCTTTATGGACCAGGGGGCCCGAGGGGGCCCTGGCCTGGGGAAGACTCATCTCACTGAGTCCCTAGAGAGCCCGCCTCGGCCCGGTGTGTGAGCCCTCGGAGGCCGGACCGTCCTCGGAGAGGCCCGCTGCGCTGTCCCCGCCATGGCAGCGTTTCCAACCGCTCCCCGCTCATGGTACCTGCCGGCCGGGGCTCGAAGGGCCCAGCAGCCTCGAGAGTTGCACTGCAGCCCCGACAGATGGGGAGCCGCTCCCACAACTCAGCATCCTGGTGACAGCGACACGGGGACCCTGCCTGAGGTGAGCCCTGCGGTTGGTCTGGGCGGGGTCTGGGGCAGAGATTGTCGTGGTGCCACTCCTCGCTGGTCCACAATGAGCAGCTCCCTTCAAGGGCTTTTTGGAAGGGCGGGTAGCCAGGACAGGCTTTTTTTTTTGTTTTTTTTTTAAATTATTTATTTGTTTATTTATTTTTAGAGAGAGGGGAAAGGAGAGAGGGAGAGAAACATCACTGTGTGGTTGCCTCTCACTAGCGCCCCCAACTGGGGACCTGGAGTGCAACCTAGTCATGTGCCCTGACTGGGAATCGAACCAGCGACACTTGGTTCTCAGGCCAATGCTCAACAGGACAGGCTTTTGCAGCCATGTTGCTACCTCTCAGGTTGAGTAAAAAAGATGGCTTTCCTGGATTTATTTCTGGGCTCTATTCTGTTCCCTTGATCTGTATGGCTGTCCTTATGCCAGTACAATAATCTTTTGATTATCGTGGCCTTATAATATAATTTGATACCAGGTATTGTGATTCCTCCTACTTCGTTCTTCTTTTTCAAGATTGCTGAGGCTATTTGGGGTCGTTTTTGGTTCCATATAAATTTTTGAAGTACTTGTTCTAAGTCTGTGAACTATGTCATTGGTATTTTAATAGGAATTGTGTTGAATCTATAAATTGCTTTGGGTAATATGGACATTTTAATGATGTTGATTCTTCCAATTCATGAACATGGTATATCCTTCCATTTATTTGTATTGTCCTTAATTTCTTCCTTCAGTGTTATGTAGTTTTCCAAGTACAGGTCTTTTACCTCCTTGGTTAAGTTTATTCTTAAGTACTTTATTTTTCTTGTTGCTACAGCAAATGGGGTATTTTTTTCTAGTTTCTGTCTCTGATATTTCATTGTTGGTCTACAGAAATGCCTTCAATTTCTGGATATTGAATTTATACCTTGCTATTTTGCCAAATTCACTTTTTAAGTCGAGTAGTTCTAGGTGGATTCTATAGGGTTTTCTATGTCATTATTTGGTCTGCAAATAATGACAATTATTTTATGACTACTGTATTAGTAAGTTGCACTCATTTGTAAGAGTCTTGGAGAAAATATTTAGGGGCGAGGACATACATTTTGCACAATCAACATAACAGAATTCAGTTTGGATGGACAGAGCATTGACTTCATGTTCATGTAGCACTTAAGGGTGAATTGTAAGGGCCTGTTTGAAGAGGACAATGTTTTAAGACTATGCATTTATAATGAATCAGTAGGAAAGGCTTTGAAATGTCCATCTGTGCCAAGCACAGAAAATACAACACTAAAGTGGACTCAATTCTCAATGTACTTTGCAGTGTTTGCAAAAGTGTTACTATGTTTTAGTCATCTATGGAAGAAAATACTTAATTCATTTAATAGACCTGTCTTTTTATTTACTCATTTCATTGTTTTCTCACTGTAGATGGCCTAATGAAATAGACTTGAGCATTTCTTCTGTGGCTGTCATTATTAGCCTGAAATACCCAGGCTAATGAAAGCAATTTCATTCTTTATTGTCAAGTTAAAACATAACTGATATTCACTTTTGAGATGCTTTGGCTATTTAAAAATAAAATTTTATCAATGAACCTTAAGATTCCAGCATAAAAAAGGATAGAAAACAATTTGTTTTATTCCCTACTCCATGTATTGCCTTAAATATGTTACAAATATTCCTTGCAACTGAATAGTGCCTATCAACAAGTGGCTAATATCCCATACCAGTTTTCTAATTAATATACTGCGCTTTTGTTAAAATTCTTTTTCTCCACCTACACATTTTTTTGTTCAAACAATTGCTTTGTAGTTATTATTACATGAAAAATCTCTCACTCACTTCATGGAAAGGCAGCAATAAATGAGCATGATTTCTTGAGTGTGAGAGGTTCACATTTGAATTCTTATATTTACATTTTTGTGGCTTTGTGACTTTGGCACATTATGTAATTTCCTCAATCCTCTATTTCTGTTTGATTAGTAACTTAACTTACTACCTAAAATATAATAATAAATCCCCTGTTATTCATTATTCCTGCATGAACAACTACATTGACCATAAAGGTAACTCCTTTAGAAGTAA
This sequence comes from Furipterus horrens, assembly GCF_987537825.1. NCBI lineage: Eukaryota > Metazoa > Chordata > Mammalia > Chiroptera > Furipteridae > Furipterus > Furipterus horrens. The sequence goes on along the minus strand of NW_028327174.1, from coordinate 179,918,063 downwards.
TTCTTGCCATTAGGATGCTAGTGTTTTAAATTATTTAGTCTGATAGCATTTCACCTGGTTTTATTCTCTTCTATCTCAATTTCAAGGGCCAATTCATGACCCCTTTGGTTTACACTTATGGCTCAGATATTTATTGTTCCTGACTTTGTGATTTCTTGTTCTAATGATGAATATTTAATTGCTTTTGGTTTCATCTTTACAGCCCTCAGATTGGTTTTTATGCTAGATCATTGTTCAAATATAATTCATAACTTTTTCTTTGTGTCATTTTAGTTGTTGAGTTTAGGCTATTAGAGAGTCAACACATTTTTTTGTTTTTTAATGGGAAGTTGAGGGAACGATTGGGTAGTATGTACTGGATATTCTTACTTCTTTATATCTTATCTACCAGAATGTAGTTATTACTGTAATTCATACTATTTTTTAGTTTATATTGATAACTAATCTTGTTTGAATGTTTTCCATGTTAGACCATGATCTAAAGGTTTTATATATTATATATTTATATATTATATAATTTAATACAGCCTGATGTATGTCCATTTGCAGAGGATACAGAAAGGGAATGATGCATCTAAAGCTACCATATTGGTAAGAGGTTTTACCTTTCTGAGTAGTTATTACTCAGTAGTCAGTTAATTCCAAATTCTTTAATAGCTGAAAAATATATTTAAGAAAAGCTCCCAAAACCTGGATAACAGACATCTAGATGAATTTTACACAAATGGTTTATGTGAAATATTTTGATGTAATAATTATTCTTAATATATCACACCACACTAGGAAAACTCTAAAGACTGCGAAGGCAAGTTGATCAGGAGCCATGTACAAAAATAAGGAAGACTTAGTATGCTAATTATTTTTAGTCTGTCCATTATAAATACATATAGGAGTGTAGGTAACATCTAGAAGATGCTTAAAACAATCTCTGTTCATAGTTTGCATTCTTATATATAATGTCTGAATGAACTGAATTCATTTTTGCATTTTTCTAGCTTTTTGTTGGCATAGACTCACTCTTATTGCTTGCTTTTTCAGGTGGTGTAATTTCAAATAACCACTTAAATAAATATAATAATTTAATCTAGTGTGAATATTGGTTAGCCTGGGATGTTCTTTTTTATGTGGTCATATTTTTTAAAATATTAAATTAGACCAAAATTTAAAGATCTGATTCCTTCATTTTGAGGAGAAAGTGACCAGAGGACTTGGAAATGCTGGACCAACATTCAGTTGGAGCTGAAACTGCAGGTGCACAATTTAGATAGGATATACCCTTTTCAGTTCAACAGAGTACCCATCAATTTATTGTCTCTTTGATAGAGAAACTAAACATAAGTCATCAAGTTAGTTGCTTTTCTTAGAGTAAATAACTATTTCCATGTTTCTCTGTCTCTAACAAAGGTATACAAATGAAAAAATAAATCTAGACGAGGTAATATTTCAAGAAAAAGTGGGAGAGACTAATTCTTTGCAAAATAAACATTATTCTTATTTACTCTTAAAACACATAACTTAATATGAAATGTATATGTTTTGTTTATATCCACCTTTCCTCCTATAGGTACTTGAGTTTGTGACCCCTAGTCTAGAGATATCCAACAACAGAAATACTTATGAATCTCAGTTTGTATATTTATATCAGTTGCTGTGCTGTTTAATAGCAGAAGTATGTTTCATCAGTTTAACTCAGTTTTCAGATAGGAAGGTCAGAGAAATGCATCTGTCACAGAACATTAAGAAACAGCCACGCAGTACCTAAAGGCCTAACAAACTTAATCTGTTTCCCAAAACTCTGGACTTACTGTCTAGGATTTGTCTTCTCTTTTTCCATTGAGGAATAGAAAGCTCCATATTTTATCCTTGCAGACTTCAAATGAAACCAGATTGTTTTTTTCTTTCAAACATATATCCAATAGTTAATGTCTAGTTGGCAGGTTTTTAGATGATTGTTCCTTAAAAACCAAAGACAATAACCGAGCTTAAAATGCTGTGCTTAACATTGCAGGGTGACACATGATGAATGCAGTGGAGAATTTTTTTCCTGTTAATGTGGATTTTTCTTAATGGCAGTTCACTTATATGAGGGCCTATCAATTTGTAGTATAGTGTCTCACTCTAGTTAAGACCAAGCTTATTTGACTACATGACCACCCCCTATACGCAATAAATGGCATCTTAGCAGTGCATTTCTTTTAAATAAATGTTTTCTCTTTTTAAATTTTAAATAGCCTTTGCCGTCTGTTCTGTCCTTTAGTTACAAATGCCAAAGAACATCACTTACTATTGTGCCATTTACAAACTGCAGACAGGGAAGTTAGTTCGTGATAGGCATGTCTTTCTTCTTAATTCTATACTGTCAGTATTTACTTTCCTTTTCTCATGCTTCAAATATAATGGCAGATATTATTCTGTTGTGACATATTGAAATCTTCCCAGCAAAAAACAAACAGAGAAAGGAAGAGTAATTAATTGAAAGACTAAATTAAGGCCATATATGCAGAAATGTGATGTACCGGAGAGATTGTAATCACACAGAGGGGATGTTAAGCCTAACTCTTATCAGACAGATGCAGTGCAGTTTGAATTGTAGCCAAGACCTTTGGTAAAGAAAATTTCGTTTGTCTTCTAAGATGGTTAAGAAATCTTTTCAAAGAAACAAGTAATGAAAGCTTGCATTCATCTTGTCTACATCTTTTGATAGGCTATACTTTCCAGGAGCATAGCAAAAACTACCTGGACTTCAAAGAGGTATCACAACACTGGATAGGAGAATGGTATAAGAAGTCTGGTTAAAATGTAAAGGTTACATTCAATTCAGTGTTCATCAGACCCCTTCCTTGCACAAATAGCATTGTGAGACACTTAGCTGAATACATTCATAATGAAAATAAAGGTGATGATATTTTATGAAACCAGAGTACCTTCAATCTTGGCTGCTTTGGTGAGTGTTCCCAGGTTGTGACTGGACACCCCCTTGAGAGGTTTCTTTACTATTGCTCTCTTGACTCTATAGTCTACAGGTGTCAGACAGTGGACTCAGCTGTCTGCCATACTATACCACAGCCAACACCAGACTGCCATACTATACGACGGCCAGCGCCAGACTAATCAGAGCCCTGTTGTCTACAGTTTGATACCGGACTCAGTTAAGATAGTAAGATTTGTAGGATTGAGAATAGAGTATGAAAGCCCTCTCAGGCACTGCTGCTCACAGATGCCTATTTTGTTGTAGTCCTTCCTAGAGCTAAAATTAGTTCTAATGGCTTATCTTCAAACATCACTTAATAGTAATCATCACAGGTCATCCCATTCATTCGACCTCTTCTCTCTGCCAATACTTCTTTCTTTCACAACTGATATAGTGGAAAGAGAAACACTGATCTTTAAATAAAATTATAAAGCTATAGATGCCTCTGCCATTTAAAAGAAGTGAAATAATTTGTACAAATTGGTACTTGTTTTCTGTTTTATATCAATACAGGTACACAAATCAGTAACTTTCCCTTGTCATGTAATATTTTCCAATTAAACAAAGATTTAAAAATAAAATTATAGACAATAGAAATATTATACCATTTATACATGCAATAAAATAAAAAGTTGAAAATTAAAAATAAAATTAGAAATAAAAATGCTAAACCATATACATATGTAACCAAACAAATACTGTGCTAAAAAATTAATTATTGGTTCTATGTTAAAACCTAAAATGAAACTGCAGTTTATCTAGAATATAACAGTTTAAAAAAAAGTACATATTAGAATGCCTAAGGTATTAAGTTAAAACTTCTCTTAAAGGAAAATTAATTAATATATTAATAAATGATGAAAAGGTAAATAAATTAATTAAACACATTACTCAAAACTTAGTAAATGAAAAAAAGACCACAATGGGAGCAGAAAGTAAGAACTAATAAAGATTAAAGTGGGAAGGTGAATTAGAAAAACACTATAATGCACAAATGGAAAATCAGGTCCTTTGACAAAACCATATAATAGCTAAACCCCTACCTGATATAAACCTGGAAAAAATAGGAGAAGAACAAATGTGCAAACTAAATTCTGGAAATAAATAATAAAAACAGAAAATAAAATACTTATAAGAAACCGTCTTACACAGATCCCTACAAATACATTTGGAAATCTGGATATAATTTATTTTAAAAAATGTAATTTATGAAAACTAATTCTAGAAAAAGAATATAGTCTAAATAGAGTGATTCCCATGGCATAAAGAGATAACAATGCCTTCCTAAATGTATTTGGCTCATATAATTTTAAGAAGAATTCTAACAAAAATTCTGTCAGATGATTCCAATGCCACTTAAACAGTATTAGAATATTGAGTAAAAGAAAACTTACTGATTTCCTATTTTAAGAAAGTATAGTAAAAACAGCAGTATTAGTACAAACTAATGACCAAACTCATTTATTAATATTAAGGCCTAAGTATTAATTTTAGTAATTAAAATCCAGCAAAATATTAAAATAATGTTTTATAATTATGGATAACATAATTCTTCATATTAATATACCTAGCAAATTTTATAATAATCTTTTACTTTAGTAAGCATTTAATAAAATATATCTGTTCAGTAGGTGTGAGGTTACAATGGTAAACAAAATAAAAATAATATAGGGAGTCATTCTATTAACATAAATTATGTTCATTCACTCTGTAGCATTTTAAGGAAATTAAGATATATTATTAACATGCTTATTATCATTGTACTGACTGTGGGTTACAATGGAATTAAAGGAGATATAAAACTGGAGGCATATAAACTGCAAAAAATGGCTAAAATATTCCTGCTGTCATATGATCTGATTCTATACTAATAAAAATCAAGCAAAATAAACTAAAAATTCTACTAATTTGTAGAGATAACACAGTACAGCTACTTAGAAGATAGCACAAAGGAAAAGATTCCATTTATGCTAGCAAGGAAAGATCAAATACCTAGGGATAAAAAGTCTGTGCAAAGACCTGATTTTAAAAAGCACTGGACAATATTTGAATTCAAAATTCTTCTAAGTTCTTACAAAAAACAAAAAACAAAAACAAAAATAATAAGTGGAAATGCATATCATGTTACTGTTTAAAAAACTATCACGATGATGTCAGTATTTGAAGGCTTCTGTGGATATTTTGTATATTGTAGGAGTAACATCTCAAATCATTAAGTAAAAAGCAATATGCATTTAATAAATACTGCATGCCAATTCAGAGAATGCATTTCAAATAGGTCAAAGTCTTAAGTACATAAAAGAATATAATATTACCAGAGAACAGATCATTTTTTACTAACCTTTGGATGACAAGTTCTAACTAAAATTCGAAATCTGAGACGATACTGAAGAAAAGATTGAGATGTCTGACAACATAACATAAAACAACCTTAATTTAAAAATAAAATAAGTCAAAAGATGTTTGACAAAATTGGAAGACATCTATAAATTTTCATGCAAAGGGTTACTTTCTTGCATATAGAACATTCTTGCATGTAGATTTTTAAAAGACCACAAACACCTGTAAATATGATCAAAGAATGTGAATACAAAGCTTTAAGAAAAATAAGTTTAAAAAACTCTAAAACATAGGAATCAATGAATGGTTGTTTACTATAGGAAGTTCAATTATAATAAAACTTTTTCACTTATTATATTATAAAACATATTCAAAATTTGATACCAGAACCCTATATATTCTTCGGGCAGTATAATATGATATACTCTTTATGGAGGTAAATTTGTTATCATTTAACAATTTATAAATTCATGTATCTGTTGATTTTAGCAATTCCAACTGGGAGTTTATCTTGGACATAAACAGATACAATGCATTGAATATTATAAATGTTATTTTCAATATTTCTAGGAAACAAAACAAAAGTTAGGAAATACACATCCACAGCCTAAATGTCCATCATTTGAGAATCAGTTAAATACATTAAAAATATTATTATTTAATTTTATTAAATTTATTATGGTAACATTGATTAATAAAATTATAAAGGTTTCAGGTGTACAATTGTATAATATATCCTCTGTATATTGTATTGTGTGTTCACCACAGTACCCCTCTTTACTGTCTTCTCTCCCTCACCCCCTTCTTCATTTTTAATCTATAAAATAGGATATGATAAAATTGTTATATAGGGGAGAAGGGGATCTTTTTAAATTGATGTGAAGTTTTCCAAGATCTTTTTAGTAAGTAATAAATCAAGGTATATAGAAGTATGCATAAGAGTGAGTTTTCATTTATGGACAAAGAAAAAAAGACCAGTTTACATTTAATTTGCTTATTTGTCCATCAACGTATTTCCAACAGAATTGACGCAAACCCAATAATTGTTTGTGGTTGGGGGGGTCTTGCTTAGTGCAGAAGTGAGAGAGAGACTTTCCACTGCAGATTTTCTTCAAGCTTTTTTTTTTTTTATTTTGAATCATATGAAAATATTACTTATTGAAAAAGTGAATCAGTAATAAATTAACAAATATTTTTAAACTACCATTACCTTAATTTACTATTTTGGAATAGAGTCTTTCTCAAGACTTAGGAGTTAAAGGAACTATTATAATGTTAGTTTTTATTTCAAGAGATGCAGAGGTATGTCCCAGAGCTCAGTCCACAGCTAATGTTAATTTTTTAGATTGCTCCATGCTGGGAAAAAGGAACCTGGAGTAACTTTATTTTTAGACAGAGCTCCAGACTATAGTTTTGGAAATGGGAAGGTTGGCCTGAATAATTTGCATGTAACTATAGTTGCTGCTCTGTGAGATGCAAAGGTAGTATAATACTGATTGGCTCCACTTTGGGGATTGATAAAGAGCAAAGGCAAATGAACAGAGATGGAAACAATGAGATCATAACAAATGATCATGAAAAGAATCTTGCAGCAATTTGAAAAATGGATGTGTTAAATTTCTTATACGTGTGATGGAAGCTCAAAATAATGATTGTACATCTCTGGCCAAGCCTAGAGAACCTGTTTGCCTGTACAAAACCTACTCTTTTCAGGCTAATATAGCTGTTGCCTGGTGCTCTGGAGCAGAGCCATCTCTATGCCTGTAACTCAGATGTTCTCTGCCCCTTGCATGTCTCCCATTCCCTGTATGCAATAACCAGCACTGGACCCACTGTCTGTCCATACTCCAGTACATGGGAACTGCTGGGTTTGAGGCAGATGCCAAACGTGGTCTAAAGATCCCCATCTCTGTTGTGTGGCCACTAGTCATTGTGTTGGTAACTCCCGTTGAAAATTAATCCATTTTTATTTGGAGAGAGCCGATCTCCCTGCGGAGGTATCATATGCTGTGTAAACTCATGGTCAGTGATGATACCCACTATTAGACCATCCAATGCATTTACTTTTAAGCATAAGCCTTCACTTCTCACCTAACTTACTGTTGGCCAAAAATGAGTTTCTCCATTCAGGGAAGAGTAGCAGCTTACTGATCCTGCCACAAGAGATAACTTTGATCTAGGAAACTTCAAATTCTTATCTTGCTCTAATGGCAGTTCATAGGTATTTATACACAAGAGAAATGATAAGCATTGATGCCCACTGGAAAATATGCCTGCCTGAATAAGATCAGTGTTTTATGTCATTTTTGAGAGTTTAAGTTAAAACAATATGCTAGTGTCATCTTCAGCTTATTTAATCTAAGCCTATAAAGAATAATCAGAAATGTTCTAATTTGAAATATAACTCTTAAAATATAGAATTTTATATTTTTAAATATCCACGACTGGTAGGAGTGTAAATTGTTATATACTTTAGAAAACAACTTGACCTAGGATATATGAGGAATTGCATATCCAAAGAATCAGCAAGCCTACTCCTACTTGGCCCCAGATACCCTAAGGCACCTTCTAGATATGTAACCAGAAAACATACAGAAATACGTATAGGAGTGTTGCTAATAATAGAGAAAAATGGGAAGAAAACTAACATATATGGACAGGAAAATAGATAAATTGTGGCATTTTCACATGAACTACTATGCAGATGTGAAAATGAATGAATGAATTATATATACATATGTGTATATATTAAATAATTTTAAAGTAATAAAATAAATTTATTAAATGTACCATACAACTCCATTTCTATAAATATAAAAACATAAAAAACCTAGGCAATATATAAAGTTTAATTAAGTGAATATTTGAGGGGAGAAGAGGGTGGTCTGGAAAGTACATGTGATCAGATAGGGGCCCAGGATGAATGTAAATGTAATTGGTAATGTTAAATTTATTTATAAGGTGTTGGACAGATGTTTGCTCTATTTATAGTAGTATTTTGTCTATATAAATTAATTTCCAATTAAAGACATAAAATAATAAAACCTTAAACAATATCTCAGGATATGTTAGAGTTGATTATAACTTCTATTTAAAAAAGTGTTACCATTTGGCAAAAACCTCATTCAATAAATTTAACTAATTATAACAACATATACCATGTGGCTTCAGGTTCAAAAGTAGCAGAGGTTTTAATTGAAATGAATAGTGGCGTGGAACATGTTTCTCTTTGTTCACACCCCCCCTTGTGACTGTGAAATCACAGTTACAGTGGGATAAATATTTTATTTCTGATCAAATGCTGCCAAAACAAGTCTGAGGGTAAATTATTGTACACATAATTCAAAAGCGTCCTCAGTGGCTTCAAAGGCAATAGGAAAATAATTGGTATCGCTGACCTCAGAGAAGATTTAGGAAATTAATTAAATGACTAGTAAGTGGTGGGAATGGGATTTGAATTTGGTTTGACTGAGCCTGCCAGCTTCACAACTGTGCTATGTAAATACTTCATATTTAGTGTCAAGGCTATCATTTAATTCTCACAACAGAAAAAGACAATGAGGAGGCAGCAATCTTCAGGGCAACAAAGAACCAAAATGATAGTGTCCAAACATATAGTTTCATTCCCATTTTAAAAAGAGGGAAATCAATGCTTCAAGAGCTTTAATGACTTAACTATGATCAAAACCACTTCTTTTCTCTGCAGTGCTGTCTGCTTATTGATAGAGAAGCCATCTGCAACCCTCTGCCTATACTCTCTGTTACTCCCATCTTTCATCTTTCATCTTGATATTTTCTACACTTTTCATTTAAAACTATTTACTGAGCAAGAGGGCATTTTTCATTCTATCTCCTTTCATTGGTAGGTTTTAAAAATAGCAACCACCAAAATACTCTGTTCTTCATATATAAATGACTCATGGATATGGACAACGGGGAGGGATATGATTGTGGGAGAGGGGGTGGGTTGGGTGAGGGAGAGAAATGGGGAGAAAAGGGGACAACTGTAACTGAGAAACCAAAAAAAAAATAATAATAATAAAGAAACAATTTTGAAAATAAATAAATAAAATCTTTAAAAAAATGCTCTGTTCTTTTATAGTCAGTAGTAAAACTTTAAATATTTATCAGAGTTTATTATTTCTTCTTAAAATTTAAAATTATATTTGCAACAGAGTATATCACCTTGAAATGATGAGGTGCACTCTATGTTCATCTTTTACCTCCCAGTCGACCTTATTTGAATTCCATTTCATTCCATATTAAAGATTCTGTAATAGGTTGCCAAAGCATTTCTTTAATTTTCATTAAAATATATCAACCACTATATTTGATAGCCAGATTAATTTATTATTTGTTTTAATAAACTTTTATATGGGCTGACTCTGTATCCTAAACCATTTTTAATCTTTTATAAGAAGTCCATATGTGTGTGTGTGTGTGTGTGTATACTGACATGCTCATTTCAAATAATAAATGGCCTGGATAACATGTATTAATAATGGAAATCAAGTTTTGGGTTTTCTCTGCATGCTTTATTCTAGCTTCCAAAGTTAAAGTAGCTGTGTGATTTTTAAAATAATTCTTCAAAAAAAGAAACAAAGAAGGAAGAAAGAGGAAATATATTTTTATCTGCTTAACCTCAACCCCATACTTTTAAGTGAATACTGGATTTTATTGCCCTTGCTTATTAAATAGGTATTGGTATTTATTATCTTTGTTTTTATGGCAATATTATTTAAACCAGTGTTGGAAGAACCTAAGCAGTGACCTCCAATAAATGAAATGAAGTTTCCTCCTTATGAGCAGAATTAGTGAATGATGGAGAGACAGCATTAAATTTTGTAATAAAACTTGAATTTATGTTATTTACTTTTCATGAACAAAACATATAATTGAATATTATTCAAAATTCAGAAAACCCAAAATTTACTCTGTTTCTCTGAAATATAAAGAAGTCTGTATCATGCAAGCCTACCATTTTGTCTTTAGGTAATGTCCCAGAGAGAGACATTTGACCCCAGAAGGCCCACAAAGAATACAGCTTTTTCCCCTTATGCATGGTGAGTTGCTTCTGTGTGGTACCCATTTATGAGTTAATAGTAAAAATACATCTTCTCTATGAAAAAAAACCTCATATTTGCTTTCTTACCTTGAGAAAACTCATGATTATATGAAAAACCAAATAGATGATGTCTGGAACACTCTGTGTCAGTATTGAATCAATCAATACATTGCTGTGGGAATCACATATCATAAAACTAAAAAGTTTTGGAAGTGTTATTCCTTACTGTGTTTTCACTTAACTCTCTAGTTTGGCTGAGACAAAAGATTTGTCCTTAAGAATTATAATAGAGCTTTATAACGAACTTTATTAGGTGGTTTTCCAATCGCAACTACCGTCCTAACTGTGCTTTCCTTACTAAAGTGAATCAATACAGCCCCTGGCATCTAGTATGCTATTATTGATTCAGAGATAACTTTTCCTTCTCTAAACCAATAAACAGCAAACATAAAAAGCATTCTGCTTTCACCTGGCAGGAACAACAGCTTAGCAGGGCACTTCCAATTTTAATCTACCTTCTAGATTTGAAAAATTCTGGAAAATAGATAGTAGAAGTTATCTCCATTAAAGATTTTGGGCTGAGAATTTCTTATCCAGGAGCATGTAACAAAAAGTACAGAGATTTCCCTCCTTGCTAAACTTTCTACATATATAGTGATTTGTAATATACTGGGATATCTCCTTCAAAGGGACATATAAATGCGTCATAGAACTAATTTTAATAAGAATGAGTTTGGTAAAAATTTAGATGCAATTCAGATTATATTTGAGTGTGCTACTCTAATTCATTAAGTTGTTACTGAAAAGATTTTACTTTTAAGTCCTTTACCTAACTTTTAGGTTTCAGTTGAAACAATTTGGTATTCAGTTTTATGATGCAGTAGATCCACTGATGCTCAGTATTCCTCTAATAGAAGGGGGGGTGCTTTATTTTCAACCATGGAAAGACCTAATAGAGTCACATTAAAGGCCCTTTTTTGTTTTTCTTTCATTAAAGCCATTCCTTCTTTAACAAGTAGTGATTTTTTTTTTAAAGGCCCTTCATCTGCTACTAAGTCCTCATAAAGTTTGAACATCTCACCTTGGAACAACAAGCACAGATGCTTTTCCATCATCAGCTAGACTTGTCCCCTTAGCCTTAAACACAGTTGTACCTGGAAACACTATTTCTTCACGTGAATGTACTTTTTATGACACTATAGCCAATTATGTTCTGAAGCATAGATTAGTTGATGGGGTAAAAACTACTCACATCCTCAACACTTTAGTTTCACTTCTGCTCTGTCCTTAATTCACATGTAGGGATTCACTTTGGTTTTACTTCTGCTCTGTCCTTAACTCACACTTAGGGATTCATATAAAATGCCTTATAAATAATTGAAAGAGTTGGAAAATATGAGCCTGATTTAATAATGACTTGACTGTGACATCCAAAAAATTAATGCTCTGCTATTAGATGGTCATTCAGAAGTGTCCTGAACACACCTATGGGGAAAGTCCTCTTATTGTGCAAAAAACTTGAAGCAGGCAGTAATGCCTCTGTCTGAAAGATAAAGGGGGCTTGCGATAAGAATCTTCATGGATTTATGGGCAGTGGGCAATCCTTTGGTCTGATGACCAGAGATTTGGGAGGAACAAAATTGGAGAATTACAAATGAAGATATTTCAGGAAGAAGTATATGATTAGACCTCACAAATTTTATGAAATATGTGTTTCATGTACGTATTTCCTGAAAGCCTCACTCTGGAGCAGTTCTTTAATGTCAAATGGAGAATATCTAGTTCTATGACTATCAGTAATTTGCAAACGAGTTAAAATCAGGCAATTGCTACACATAACACGAAAAATAAAAGAGCAGTAACTTAAAAAATTAGAGGTATATTTTTATCTAATAGAAAACACCTTGAGCTATGCAGTTCATGACTCTGTGGTAGCTTGATTTGTTCATAAGTATAGTGGTTTCCACTTTCCTTATGATGCAGAATTGTAGCTAGAGCTCCATCCATCTTAACATTTTTGCCTGTCAAGGAACAGGAATAAGGAAAGGCTGCATTACAAAAACCCACATATTAAGTCAGATCACTTGACATAAATGTTTTTGAAATTTTTCACAATACCTTTATTTTAGCCATGTGGTCTCACTTGGATGAGGAAGAAAGAAATACCGTATTTTGTCTAGACCCACTGCTGCAATAAATAAAATTGAGATTCTATAACTAAGGAAGAAGAAAAAGACATATTCAGTGGAAACAAGCAATCCTGCAACAGCCCTTGGACTCTGCCTCCTTGGGCCCCAGCTCACCTGGCCCGGTGTGTTTACCGTGGGCACCGTGCTCTGTGCTGCGGTCGGACATGGTGAGCTGGCTCTGGAGCCAGGGTGATTTTGGGCGTGGTGTCTTTTGCTAGTTCACACCAGCCCTGCTTCCCCAGACCCCCAGGTGTCCACAGTCACCTTGGGCCTGATCTGGCCCTCGGTGACGAGGCACACCTGGCCCTCGCTGGTGGACACAGGGATGGGGTCTTTGTCAACCAGCTCTCCTACCTCAATGACCTGGGTGGAGCTCTGCAATGGCAGTGACCAGCAGCTGGTCCAGTGGCCCCAAGCCCTGCCCAGCCCTAGTCACTCAGTTGCTGCTGCTTCTGCCCACTGGACCTTCTGCTCCCGGATGTGGCCCAGCCCTGTGTCTGCACAGACCTCCACCCAGGGGAAAGATTCACGTTCAGGGCTCGAGATCAACCTCGGGCAGAGGGGGTCACCCACACTCCACGTCCACCCAGTCATCCTTGGCCTAGGAAGTGGACATGACCAGCCCACCATGTTTCTGACCCACCCACCTTCCAGGCTATTCCCTCTCAGGCAGACACTCCTATGTAAACCCCCTTCCACACACACACACATACACATAAGGGGAGGGTACATGGGGCTGCTCAGGTGAGATGAGAGGGGGGTTCAGACCTGAACGAAACCACCTGGACCACACTCTGGTACCTTTGGTTGTACTGTGAAAAGGGCCAGAGGTGTCTGGGGTGAGTGAGGCTGCAGTGGCAGCCATGGTAAAATACATTATCCCCGCTGCCTCTTCAGGGGCCATGACATGAGGAATTGGAGGAAAACACGAAAACATGTTGTCAGGTATCCAAATGTCTGGCAGATGAGCCAGGTAGGGGCAGTTTTAGAATGTGGCTGCCTCGTTACCAGGGTTCGAAGTTCTGCTGGGCTCTGTCTTCAGGAGCTGAGGTCACTGCTCAGTGTAGCTCAGTGTTTTGAGGTTACTACCTGTGTCCACTACCCCAAGCATCTCCTTAGACAAGAACAGTGATTTCTGTTGTTGTTTTTTTGGGTTTTTTTTGCATAGTATATTTTACAATTATCATTCATTCCCTTAAACCAACCCCGCCCCCACACAGTCATCACACTGATGCCCATGTCCTCGAGTCCTTGATCCTTTTTGCTCGAGCACATTATCCCCGAACGCCCACCCCCACGGCTGTCCACCTGCTCTCTATCTGCGTGTCTGTCTGTTTTGCTTTTTTGGTCACTAGATTCCACATGTGAGTGAAATCATATGGTAGTTGTCTTTCTCTGGCAGGCTTCTTTCACTCAGCATAATGTTCTCCAGGTCCATCCGTGCTGTCGCAAAGGGTAATCGTCTCTTTTACAGTCAAGTTCTCTTCCATTGTGTCAATGTCCCATCGTTGTTTTACCTCCAGTCTCCTGATGGACACTGGAGCTGCTTCCATATGTTGGCAATTGTAAAATATGCTGCAATGAACATAGGGGGGCTTATGTGCTTTTGAATCAGTGTTTTGGGTTCCTTTGAAAGTATTCCCGGAAGTGGTATTGCTAGTTCAAAAGGCAGACTCATTTTTAATTTTTGAGGTATCTCGATACTGCTTTCCACAGTGGCTGCACCAATCTGCATTCCCACCAACAGCGCAAAAGGGCCCCCTTTCTCCTCATCCCGATTTGTTGATGATTCCCCCTCTGACCTGTGTGAGGTGACATCTCGGTGTGGTGTTGATTTGCAGTTTTCTGATGATTAGTGTCATTGAGGATCTTTGCATGTATCTATTGGCCATCTGTATGTTTTCTTTGAAGAAGTGTCTATTCATGTCCTTGGCCCTGAAATTTTAAATGAGATGTTTTGGGACTCTTTATCTATTTTGGTGTTGACTTTTTTAAGTTCTGTATATATTTGGATATGAATCCTGTATCGGGTGTATCAAGGAATGTGTTCTCCCATTCTGTGGGTTTTCTTTTTGTTCTGTTGATGGCTTCCTTTGCAGTACAAAAGCCTTTTGGTTAGATGCAGTCCATTTCCTCATTTTTTCTTTTGTTTCCCTTGCCTGAGGCAATATATCAGATAACATATTGTTCGGAGCAATGTCAGAGATTCTACGGCCTAGGTTTTCTTCTAGGATGTTTATGGTTTTGAGGCTAACATTTAAGTCTTTAATGCATTGTAATTTCCTCTTGTGTGTGGCGTCAGAAGGTGGTCAAGTTTCATTTTTCTGCACATATCTCTGCAATTTCCCAACCCCATTTATTGAATGAACTATCTGTAGCCCAGTGTATGTGCTGGCCTCCTCTGTCGAATATTAATTGACAGTAAATGAGTCTGTTTGTTTCTGGGCTCTCTGTGCTGTTCCATTGGTTGTGTGTCTCTTTTTATGCCAGCGCCATGCTGTTTTGATCGATACGGCCTTAGAGTTTGATACCAGGGAATGCGATCCCTCCAATTTGGTTCTTCTTTCTCAGGATCTCCTTTGCCATGTGAGGCCTTCTGTGGTTCCATGTAAACCTTTGAAGTATTTCTTCTGGTTCTGGGAAATTTGTCATTGGAATCTTGATGGGAATGACATTGAATCTGTGATTGCTTTGGGTGGCATGCACATTTCAATGATGTTATTTCTTCCCACCCATAAACATGGTGTATACTTCCACTTATTTGTATTTCCTTCCATTTCTTTCTTCAGTACCTTACAGTTTTTCAAGTACTGGTATTTTACATTCTTGGTTAACTACTGTCCTAGGTATTTTATTTTTATTTTCTCGATTCAATCGTAAATGGGATGGTTTTCTCTGTTTCCCTTTCTGACAGCTCGTTATTGGTATGTAAACATGCAACTGGTGTTTGCATACTAATGTCGTATCCTGCTACTTTGCTGAATTCTTTGATCCGTTCGTTCTGCTTGTTTGTGGGCGGAAATTCTCTGGTCTCTCCTTACAGTATCGTGTCCTCTGCAATTACCGACAGCTTTACTCCTTCCTTTCCAGTTCGGATGCCTTTGATTTCCTCTCCTCATCTGAGCACGGCGCTGGGGCTTCCGCTGCTGTGTTGGATAGGAGCGGCGAGAGCGGGCATCCCTGCCTTCTCCCCGACCTGAAGGGAAAAGCTGTAGGTTTTACCGAGTGTGACGTTGGCCGTAGGTGTGTCACATATGGCGTTTACTGTGTGCAGGTATGTTCCCTCTGTTCCCACTTTGCTGAGAGTTTCTTCACAAATGGGTGGTAGATTTCATCAAATGCTCGTTCTGCATCTGTTGGTAAGCTCCTATAAGTTCTATCCTTTCTTTTGTTTAAGGTGAGTGTCACTGTAATAGATCTGCAGATATCATACCAAACTTGCCTCCCAGGAATAAACTCCACTTGATCACGGTGTATGATATTTTTAATGTATTGTCGGATTCGGGTTGTTAACGTTTCACTGAGGATTTTTGCGTCTATGTTCATCAGGGATATAGGCCTATAATTTTCTTTCCTTGTAGTGCCTTTACCTAGTTTTAGTATTAGGATAATGCTGACCTGGTGAAAGGAGCTTGGGGGCTTTCCCTCACATGGAATTTTTTGGAATAGTCCTGACCAGCTGCTGGCCCTGGGATCACATTAGCACGGTGGTCTCTGTCCCAAGGTTGTGGACACACTTACTAAAAGGGCTTAAAAAAGAAAAAAAAAACAAAACCTATGATCATTAATCCATCCGGAATTTAGCTTTGAGATAATCAAAATGCTGTTTCAGATAGAAACAAGGAAAATATGTGAGTGGACACAAAGCGGTACCTGTTGCAACATTCCATTGATAGGCAACTCCCAGGCTAGGTCAAGGAACCGGGACAGAGAGCAGATCAAGGGTTGGCAGGGGCAGGAGGAGTGGGGAGTGAGTAGTTCTGGTGCAGGGTTTCCCTTTGGGGTGATGGAGCGTCCCGCAACGAGATAGTGGTGGTGGCGCCGGAACAGCATCGTGAATGGACGTCATGCTCACGAGTGGCACACATTTAAAATACAATAACTTTTTTATTATTGAAAACTTATTACGCTATGGGCAAAGGAAGACTAAGACGAGAAAAAAGAAAGGAAAACGAGAAAACAACTCAAAATACAGCAAGTAATAAACATAAGATTAGAGTAAAGGGATCTCCCCACATGCAAATAAAAAGAAGAAAAAAGAACACAGAGGAAAGTGAAGCAGGTGGCTCTGAATCTGGCCCCGATGCATCTCGCAGGTCCCATGCTGACTCTGCGGCAGGAAACAGGGCAGGTTCGAGGGAGTGCTTTCCTGGGAGGGGCGCTGGGGCCTCAGCCAGGCCAAGAGGTTCTCCCCCGGCCAGCCCTGGCTCGAGATCGGCAGCTGGAGTGGCCGCTGGAGCAAGCACGACCACTGGACGGGGAACCCCCTCCTCCAGGTCTGCAGCGGCCCCTGCCTGGAGCTCCTCGGGACGGACGGCAGGTGACACAGGCGCCGGCTCTGCCTCCTGGGCTGGTGCTGGAGTGGCCTCCTCCTCTGCCCCTGCCTGGAGCTCCTCGGGAGGGATGGCAGGTGACACAGGCGCTGGCTCTGCCTCCTGGGCTGGTGCTGGAGTGGCGAGAGGAGCAAAGGTCACCCCCGTGTCTGCATTTCCACGTGCCCGCATTTGCACGTGCCCCCCAGAGAGGGCACACAGCCAGAGCCCAGGGCCCAGCCCAGGACGTCCTCCTGGTGGGCAGTCCAGCACACGGGTGGTCTGAGGCCAGTCTTTGCTCCTGGCCAGCCTCTGCGGGTGCTCCCTGTGTGTCTGGCGCCGACCCCTCCCCATGGGGTCACATGCGCCTCCACCCCTATGCCACCCCCACCTCCCCACACTTCTCACCCTTGGGCTCTGCCTCCTTGGGCCCCAGTGCACCCGGCCCCGTGTGTTTACCATGGGCACCGTGCTCCAGGCTATGGTCAGAAGTGGAGAGCTGGCTCTGGAGCCCAGGTGGCTTTGGGGATGGTTTCCTCCGGCCATCCACCGGCCCTGGTTCCCCAGACCCCCAGGTGTCCACAGTCACCTCGGGCCTGATCTGGCCCTCACCGGTGGACACAGGGATGGGGTCTTCATTGACCGGGTCTCCTTCCTCGATGACCTGGGTGAAGCTCTGCAATGACAGTGACCAGCAGCTGGTCCAGTGGCCCCAAGCCCTGCCCGGCCCTAGTCACGCAGTTGCTGCTGCTTCTGCCCACTGGACCTTCTGCTCCCGGATGTGGCCCAGCCCTGTGTCTGCACAGACCTCCACCCAGGGGAAAGATTCACGTTCAGGGCTCGAGATCAACCTCGGGCAGAGGGGGTCACCCACACTCCACGTCCACCCAGTCATCCTTGGCCTAGGAAGTGGACATGACCAGCCCACCATGTTTCTGACCCACCCACCTTCCAGGCTATTCCCTCTCAGGCAGACACTCCTATGTAAACCCCCTTCCACACACACACACATACACATAAGGGGAGGGTACATGGGGCTGCTCAGGTGAGATGAGAGGGGGGTTCAGACCTGAACGAAACCACCTGGACCACACTCTGGTACCTTTGGTTGTACTGTGAAAAGGGCCAGAGGTGTCTGGGGTGAGTGAGGCTGCAGTGGCAGCCATGGTAAAATACATTATCCCCGCTGCCTCTTCAGGGGCCATGACATGAGGAATTGGAGGAAAACACGAAAACATGTTGTCAGGTATCCAAATGTCTGGCAGATGAGCCAGGTAGGGGCAGTTTTAGAATGTGGCTGCCTCGTTACCAGGGTTCGAAGTTCTGCTGGGCTCTGTCTTCAGGAGCTGAGGTCACTGCTCAGTGTAGCTCAGTGTTTTGAGGTTACTACCTGTGTCCACTACCCCAAGCATCTCCTTAGACAAGAACAGTGATTTCTGTTGTTGTTTTTTTGGGTTTTTTTTGCATAGTATATTTTACAATTATCATTCATTCCCTTAAACCAACCCCGCCCCCACACAGTCATCACACTGATGCCCATGTCCTCGAGTCCTTGATCCTTTTTGCTCGAGCACATTATCCCCGAACGCCCACCCCCACGGCTGTCCACCTGCTCTCTATCTGCGTGTCTGTCTGTTTTGCTTTTTTGGTCACTAGATTCCACATGTGAGTGAAATCATATGGTAGTTGTCTTTCTCTGGCAGGCTTCTTTCACTCAGCATAATGTTCTCCAGGTCCATCCGTGCTGTCGCAAAGGGTAATCGTCTCTTTTACAGTCAAGTTCTCTTCCATTGTGTCAATGTCCCATCGTTGTTTTACCTCCAGTCTCCTGATGGACACTGGAGCTGCTTCCATATGTTGGCAATTGTAAAATATGCTGCAATGAACATAGGGGGGCTTATGTGCTTTTGAATCAGTGTTTTGGGTTCCTTTGAAAGTATTCCCGGAAGTGGTATTGCTAGTTCAAAAGGCAGACTCATTTTTAATTTTTGAGGTATCTCGATACTGCTTTCCACAGTGGCTGCACCAATCTGCATTCCCACCAACAGCGCAAAAGGGCCCCCTTTCTCCTCATCCCGATTTGTTGATGATTCCCCCTCTGACCTGTGTGAGGTGACATCTCGGTGTGGTGTTGATTTGCAGTTTTCTGATGATTAGTGTCATTGAGGATCTTTGCATGTATCTATTGGCCATCTGTATGTTTTCTTTGAAGAAGTGTCTATTCATGTCCTTGGCCCTGAAATTTTAAATGAGATGTTTTGGGACTCTTTATCTATTTTGGTGTTGACTTTTTTAAGTTCTGTATATATTTGGATATGAATCCTGTATCGGGTGTATCAAGGAATGTGTTCTCCCATTCTGTGGGTTTTCTTTTTGTTCTGTTGATGGCTTCCTTTGCAGTACAAAAGCCTTTTGGTTAGATGCAGTCCATTTCCTCATTTTTTCTTTTGTTTCCCTTGCCTGAGGCAATATATCAGATAACATATTGTTCGGAGCAATGTCAGAGATTCTACGGCCTAGGTTTTCTTCTAGGATGTTTATGGTTTTGAGGCTAACATTTAAGTCTTTAATGCATTGTAATTTCCTCTTGTGTGTGGCGTCAGAAGGTGGTCAAGTTTCATTTTTCTGCACATATCTCTGCAATTTCCCAACCCCATTTATTGAATGAACTATCTGTAGCCCAGTGTATGTGCTGGCCTCCTCTGTCGAATATTAATTGACAGTAAATGAGTCTGTTTGTTTCTGGGCTCTCTGTGCTGTTCCATTGGTTGTGTGTCTCTTTTTATGCCAGCGCCATGCTGTTTTGATCGATACGGCCTTAGAGTTTGATACCAGGGAATGCGATCCCTCCAATTTGGTTCTTCTTTCTCAGGATCTCCTTTGCCATGTGAGGCCTTCTGTGGTTCCATGTAAACCTTTGAAGTATTTCTTCTGGTTCTGGGAAATTTGTCATTGGAATCTTGATGGGAATGACATTGAATCTGTGATTGCTTTGGGTGGCATGCACATTTCAATGATGTTATTTCTTCCCACCCATAAACATGGTGTATACTTCCACTTATTTGTATTTCCTTCCATTTCTTTCTTCAGTACCTTACAGTTTTTCAAGTACTGGTATTTTACATTCTTGGTTAACTACTGTCCTAGGTATTTTATTTTTATTTTCTCGATTCAATCGTAAATGGGATGGTTTTCTCTGTTTCCCTTTCTGACAGCTCGTTATTGGTATGTAAACATGCAACTGGTGTTTGCATACTAATGTCGTATCCTGCTACTTTGCTGAATTCTTTGATCCGTTCGTTCTGCTTGTTTGTGGGCGGAAATTCTCTGGTCTCTCCTTACAGTATCGTGTCCTCTGCAATTACCGACAGCTTTACTCCTTCCTTTCCAGTTCGGATGCCTTTGATTTCCTCTCCTCATCTGAGCACGGCGCTGGGGCTTCCGCTGCTGTGTTGGATAGGAGCGGCGAGAGCGGGCATCCCTGCCTTCTCCCCGACCTGAAGGGAAAAGCTGTAGGTTTTACCGAGTGTGACGTTGGCCGTAGGTGTGTCACATATGGCGTTTACTGTGTGCAGGTATGTTCCCTCTGTTCCCACTTTGCTGAGAGTTTCTTCACAAATGGGTGGTAGATTTCATCAAATGCTCGTTCTGCATCTGTTGGTAAGCTCCTATAAGTTCTATCCTTTCTTTTGTTTAAGGTGAGTGTCACTTTAATAGATCTGCAGATATCATACCAAACTTGCCTCCCAGGAATAAACTCCACTTGATCACGGTGTATGATATTTTTAATGTATTGTCGGATTCGGGTTGTTAACGTTTCACTGAGGATTTTTGCGTCTATGTTCATCAGGGATATAGGCCTATAATTTTCTTTCCTTGTAGTGCCTTTACCTAGTTTTAGTATTAGGATAATGCTGACCTGGTGAAAGGAGCTTGGGGGCTTTCCCTCACATGGAATTTTTTGGAATAGTCCTGACCAGCTGCTGGCCCTGGGATCACATTAGCACGGTGGTCTCTGTCCCAAGGTTGTGGACACACTTACTAAAAGGGCTTAAAAAAGAAAAAAAAAACAAAACCTATGATCATTAATCCATCCGGAATTTAGCTTTGAGATAATCAAAATGCTGTTTCAGATAGAAACAAGGAAAATATGTGAGTGGACACAAAGCGGTACCTGTTGCAACATTCCATTGATAGGCAACTCCCAGGCTAGGTCAAGGAACCGGGACAGAGAGCAGATCAAGGGTTGGCAGGGGCAGGAGGAGTGGGGAGTGAGTAGTTCTGGTGCAGGGTTTCCCTTTGGGGTGATGGAGCGTCCCGCAACGAGATAGTGGTGGTGGCGCCGGAACAGCATCGTGAATGGACGTCATGCTCACGAGTGGCACACATTTAAAATACAATAACTTTTTTATTATTGAAAACTTATTACGCTATGGGCAAAGGAAGACTAAGACGAGAAAAAAGAAAGGAAAACGAGAAAACAACTCAAAATACAGCAAGTAATAAACATAAGATTAGAGTAAAGGGATCTCCCCACATGCAAATAAAAAGAAGAAAAAAGAACACAGAGGAAAGTGAAGCAGGTGGCTCTGAATCTGGCCCCGATGCATCTCGCAGGTCCCATGCTGACTCTGCGGCAGGAAACAGGGCAGGTTCGAGGGAGTGCTTTCCTGGGAGGGGCGCTGGGGCCTCAGCCAGGCCAAGAGGTTCTCCCCCGGCCAGCCCTGGCTCGAGATCGGCAGCTGGAGTGGCCGCTGGAGCAAGCACGACCACTGGACGGGGAACCCCCTCCTCCAGGTCTGCAGCGGCCCCTGCCTGGAGCTCCTCGGGACGGACGGCAGGTGACACAGGCGCCGGCTCTGCCTCCTGGGCTGGTGCTGGAGTGGCCTCCTCCTCTGCCCCTGCCTGGAGCTCCTCGGGAGGGACGGCAGGTGACACAGGCGCCGGCTCTGCCTCCTGGGCTGGTGCTGGAGTGGCGAGAGGAGCAAAGGTCACCCCCGTGTCTGCATTTCCACGTGCCCGCATTTGCACGTGCCCCCCAGAGAGGGCACACAGCCAGAGCCCAGGGCCCAGCCCAGGACGTCCTCCTGGTGGGCAGTCCAGCACACGGGTGGTCTGAGGCCAGTCTTTGCTCCTGGCCAGCCTCTGCGGGTGCTCCCTGTGTGTCTGGCGCCGACCCCTCCCCATGGGGTCACATGCGCCTCCACCCCTATGCCACCCCCACCTCCCCACACTTCTCACCCTTGGGCTCTGCCTCCTTGGGCCCCAGTGCACCCGGCCCCGTGTGTTTACCATGGGCACCGTGCTCCAGGCTATGGTCAGAAGTGGAGAGCTGGCTCTGGAGCCCAGGTGGCTTTGGGGATGGTTTCCTCCGGCCATCCACCGGCCCTGGTTCCCCAGACCCCCAGGTGTCCACAGTCACCTCGGGCCTGATCTGGCCCTCACCGGTGGACACAGGGATGGGGTCTTCATTGACCGGGTCTCCTTCCTCGATGACCTGGGTGAAGCTCTGCAATGACAGTGACCAGCAGCTGGTCCAGTGGCCCCAAGCCCTGCCCGGCCCTAGTCACGCAGTTGCTGCTGCTTCTGCCCACTGGACCTTCTGCTCCCGGATGTGGCCCAGCCCTGTGTCTGCACAGACCTCCACCCAGGGGAAAGATTCACGTTCAGGGCTCGAGATCAACCTCGGGCAGAGGGGGTCACCCACACTCCACGTCCACCCAGTCATCCTTGGCCTAGGAAGTGGACATGACCAGCCCACCATGTTTCTGACCCACCCACCTTCCAGGCTATTCCCTCTCAGGCAGACACTCCTATGTAAACCCCCTTCCACACACACACACATACACATAAGGGGAGGGTACATGGGGCTGCTCAGGTGAGATGAGAGGGGGGTTCAGACCTGAACGAAACCACCTGGACCACACTCTGGTACCTTTGGTTGTACTGTGAAAAGGGCCAGAGGTGTCTGGGGTGAGTGAGGCTGCAGTGGCAGCCATGGTAAAATACATTATCCCCGCTGCCTCTTCAGGGGCCATGACATGAGGAATTGGAGGAAAACACGAAAACATGTTGTCAGGTATCCAAATGTCTGGCAGATGAGCCAGGTAGGGGCAGTTTTAGAATGTGGCTGCCTCGTTACCAGGGTTCGAAGTTCTGCTGGGCTCTGTCTTCAGGAGCTGAGGTCACTGCTCAGTGTAGCTCAGTGTTTTGAGGTTACTACCTGTGTCCACTACCCCAAGCATCTCCTTAGACAAGAACAGTGATTTCTGTTGTTGTTTTTTTGGGTTTTTTTTGCATAGTATATTTTACAATTATCATTCATTCCCTTAAACCAACCCCGCCCCCACACAGTCATCACACTGATGCCCATGTCCTCGAGTCCTTGATCCTTTTTGCTCGAGCACATTATCCCCGAACGCCCACCCCCACGGCTGTCCACCTGCTCTCTATCTGCGTGTCTGTCTGTTTTGCTTTTTTGGTCACTAGATTCCACATGTGAGTGAAATCATATGGTAGTTGTCTTTCTCTGGCAGGCTTCTTTCACTCAGCATAATGTTCTCCAGGTCCATCCGTGCTGTCGCAAAGGGTAATCGTCTCTTTTACAGTCAAGTTCTCTTCCATTGTGTCAATGTCCCATCGTTGTTTTACCTCCAGTCTCCTGATGGACACTGGAGCTGCTTCCATATGTTGGCAATTGTAAAATATGCTGCAATGAACATAGGGGGGCTTATGTGCTTTTGAATCAGTGTTTTGGGTTCCTTTGAAAGTATTCCCGGAAGTGGTATTGCTAGTTCAAAAGGCAGACTCATTTTTAATTTTTGAGGTATCTCGATACTGCTTTCCACAGTGGCTGCACCAATCTGCATTCCCACCAACAGCGCAAAAGGGCCCCCTTTCTCCTCATCCCGATTTGTTGATGATTCCCCCTCTGACCTGTGTGAGGTGACATCTCGGTGTGGTGTTGATTTGCAGTTTTCTGATGATTAGTGTCATTGAGGATCTTTGCATGTATCTATTGGCCATCTGTATGTTTTCTTTGAAGAAGTGTCTATTCATGTCCTTGGCCCTGAAATTTTAAATGAGATGTTTTGGGACTCTTTATCTATTTTGGTGTTGACTTTTTTAAGTTCTGTATATATTTGGATATGAATCCTGTATCGGGTGTATCAAGGAATGTGTTCTCCCATTCTGTGGGTTTTCTTTTTGTTCTGTTGATGGCTTCCTTTGCAGTACAAAAGCCTTTTGGTTAGATGCAGTCCATTTCCTCATTTTTTCTTTTGTTTCCCTTGCCTGAGGCAATATATCAGATAACATATTGTTCGGAGCAATGTCAGAGATTCTACGGCCTAGGTTTTCTTCTAGGATGTTTATGGTTTTGAGGCTAACATTTAAGTCTTTAATGCATTGTAATTTCCTCTTGTGTGTGGCGTCAGAAGGTGGTCAAGTTTCATTTTTCTGCACATATCTCTGCAATTTCCCAACCCCATTTATTGAATGAACTATCTGTAGCCCAGTGTATGTGCTGGCCTCCTCTGTCGAATATTAATTGACAGTAAATGAGTCTGTTTGTTTCTGGGCTCTCTGTGCTGTTCCATTGGTTGTGTGTCTCTTTTTATGCCAGCGCCATGCTGTTTTGATCGATACGGCCTTAGAGTTTGATACCAGGGAATGCGATCCCTCCAATTTGGTTCTTCTTTCTCAGGATCTCCTTTGCCATGTGAGGCCTTCTGTGGTTCCATGTAAACCTTTGAAGTATTTCTTCTGGTTCTGGGAAATTTGTCATTGGAATCTTGATGGGAATGACATTGAATCTGTGATTGCTTTGGGTGGCATGCACATTTCAATGATGTTATTTCTTCCCACCCATAAACATGGTGTATACTTCCACTTATTTGTATTTCCTTCCATTTCTTTCTTCAGTACCTTACAGTTTTTCAAGTACTGGTATTTTACATTCTTGGTTAACTACTGTCCTAGGTATTTTATTTTTATTTTCTCGATTCAATCGTAAATGGGATGGTTTTCTCTGTTTCCCTTTCTGACAGCTCGTTATTGGTATGTAAACATGCAACTGGTGTTTGCATGCTAATGTCGTATCCTGCTACTTTGCTGAATTCTTTGATCCGTTCGTTCTGCTTGTTTGTGGGCGGAAATTCTCTGGTCTCTCCTTACAGTATCGTGTCCTCTGCAATTACCGACAGCTTTACTCCTTCCTTTCCAGTTCGGATGCCTTTGATTTCCTCTCCTCATCTGAGCACGGCGCTGGGGCTTCCGCTGCTGTGTTGGATAGGAGCGGCGAGAGCGGGCATCCCTGCCTTCTCCCCGACCTGAAGGGAAAAGCTGTAGGTTTTACCGAGTGTGACGTTGGCCGTAGGTGTGTCACATATGGCGTTTACTGTGTGCAGGTATGTTCCCTCTGTTCCCACTTTGCTGAGAGTTTCTTCACAAATGGGTGGTAGATTTCATCAAATGCTCGTTCTGCATCTGTTGGTAAGCTCCTATAAGTTCTATCCTTTCTTTTGTTTAAGGTGAGTGTCACTTTAATAGATCTGCAGATATCATACCAAACTTGCCTCCCAGGAATAAACTCCACTTGATCACGGTGTATGATATTTTTAATGTATTGTCAGGTTCGGGTTTTGTTAACGTTTTGTGGGGGATTTTTGCGTCTATGTTCGCCAGGGATATAGGCTTAGGATTTTCTTTCCGTGTAGTGTCTTTACCTGGTTTTAGTATTAGCATAATGCTGACCTGGTGAAAGGAGCTTGGGGGCTTTCCCTCACATGGAATTTTTTGGAATAGTCCTGACCAGCTGCTGGCCCTGGGATCACATTAGCACGGTGGTCTCTGTCCCAAGGTTGTGGACACACTTACTAAAAGGGCTTAAAAAAGAAAAAAAAAACAAAACCTATGATCATTAATCCATCCGGAATTTAGCTTTGAGATAATCAAAATGCTGTTTCAGATAGAAACAAGGAAAATATGTGAGTGGACACAAAGCGGTACCTGTTGCAACATTCCATTGATAGGCAACTCCCAGGCTAGGTCAAGGAACCGGGACAGAGAGCAGATCAAGGGTTGGCAGGGGCAGGAGGAGTGGGGAGTGAGTAGTTCTGGTGCAGGGTTTCCCTTTGGGGTGATGGAGCGTCCCGCAACGAGATAGTGGTGGTGGCGCCGGAACAGCATCGTGAATGGACGTCATGCTCACGAGTGGCACACATTTGAAATACAATAACTTTTTTATTATTGAAAACTTATTACGCTATGGGCAAAGGAAGACTAAGACGAGAAAAAAGAAAGGAAAACGAGAAAACAACTCAAAATACAGCAAGTAATAAACATAAGATTAGAGTAAAGCGATCTCCCCACATGCAAATAAAAAGAAGAAAAAAGAACACAGAGGAAAGTGAAGCAGGTGGCTCTGAATCTGGCCCCGATGCATCTCGCAGGTCCCATGCTGACTCTGCGGCAGGAACCGGGGCAGGTTCGAGAGAGGGCTCTCCTTGGATGGGCGCTGGGGCCTCAGCCAGGCCAAGAGGTTCTCCCCCGGCCAGCCCTGGCTCGAGATCGGCAGCTGGAGTGGCCGCTGGAGCAAGCATGGCCACTGGACGGGGAACCCCCTCCTCCAGGTCTGCAGCGGCCCCTGCCTGGAGCTCCTCGGGACGGACGGCAGGTGACAAAGGCGCCGGCTCTGCCTCCTGGGCTGGTGCTGGAGTGGCGAGAGGAGCAAAGGTCACCCTCGTGTCTGCATTTGCACGTGCCCCCCAGAGAGGGCACACAGCCAGAGCCCAGGGCCCAGCCCAGGACGTCCTCCTGGTGGGCAGTCCAGCACACGGGTGGTCTGAGGCCAGTCTTTGCTCCTGGCCAGCCTCTGCGGGTGCTCCCTGTGTGTCTGGCGCCGACCCCTCCCCATGGGGTCACATGCGCCTCCACCCCTATGCCACCCCCACCTCCCCACACTTCTCACCCTTGGGCTCTGCCTCCTTGGGCCCCAGTGCACCCGGCCCCGTGTGTTTACCATGGGCACCGTGCTCCAGGCTATGGTCAGAAGTGGAGAGCTGGCTCTGGAGCCCAGGTGGCTTTGGGGATGGTTTCCTCCGGCCATCCACCGGCCCTGGTTCCCCAGACCCCCAGGTGTCCACAGTCACCTCGGGCCTGATCTGGCCCTCACCGGTGGACACAGGGATGGGGTCTTCATTGACCGGGTCTCCTTCCTCGATGACCTGGGTGAAGCTCTGCAATGACAGTGACCAGCAGCTGGTCCAGTGGCCCCAAGCCCTGCCCGGCCCTAGTCACGCAGTTGCTGCTGCTTCTGCCCACTGGACCTTCTGCTCCCGGATGTGGCCCAGCCCTGTGTCTGCACAGACCTCCACCCAGGGGAAAGATTCACGTTCAGGGCTCGAGATCAACCTCGGGCAGAGGGGGTCACCCACACTCCACGTCCACCCAGTCATCCTTGGCCTAGGAAGTGGACATGACCAGCCCACCATGTTTCTGACCCACCCACCTTCCAGGCTGTTCCCTCTCAGGCAGACACTCCTATGTAAACCCCCTTCCACACACACACACATACACATAAGGGGAGGGTACATGGGGCTGCTCAGGTGAGATGAGAGGGGGGTTCAGACCTGAACGAAACCACCTGGACCACACTCTGGTACCTTTGGTTGTACTGTGAAAAGGGCCAGAGGTGTCTGGGGTGAGTGAGGCTGCAGTGGCAGCCATGGTAAAATACATTATCCCCGCTGCCTCTTCAGGGGCCATGACATGAGGAATTGGAGGAAAACACGAAAACATGTTGTCAGGTATCCAAATGTCTGGCAGATGAGCCAGGTAGGGGCAGTTTTAGAATGTGGCTGCCTCGTTACCAGGGTTCGAAGTTCTGCTGGGCTCTGTCTTCAGGAGCTGAGGTCACTGCTCAGTGTAGCTCAGTGTTTTGAGGTTACTACCTGTGTCCACTACCCCAAGCATCTCCTTAGACAAGAACAGTGATTTCTGTTGTTGTTTTTTTGGGTTTTTTTTGCATAGTATATTTTACAATTATCATTCATTCCCTTAAACCAACCCCGCCCCCACACAGTCATCACACTGATGCCCATGTCCTCGAGTCCTTGATCCTTTTTGCTCGAGCACATTATCCCCGAACGCCCACCCCCACGGCTGTCCACCTGCTCTCTATCTGCGTGTCTGTCTGTTTTGCTTTTTTGGTCACTAGATTCCACATGTGAGTGAAATCATATGGTAGTTGTCTTTCTCTGGCAGGCTTCTTTCACTCAGCATAATGTTCTCCAGGTCCATCCGTGCTGTCGCAAAGGGTAATCGTCTCTTTTACAGTCAAGTTCTCTTCCATTGTGTCAATGTCCCATCGTTGTTTTACCTCCAGTCTCCTGATGGACACTGGAGCTGCTTCCATATGTTGGCAATTGTAAAATATGCTGCAATGAACATAGGGGGGCTTATGTGCTTTTGAATCAGTGTTTTGGGTTCCTTTGAAAGTATTCCCGGAAGTGGTATTGCTAGTTCAAAAGGCAGACTCATTTTTAATTTTTGAGGTATCTCGATACTGCTTTCCACAGTGGCTGCACCAATCTGCATTCCCACCAACAGCGCAAAAGGGCCCCCTTTCTCCTCATCCCGATTTGTTGATGATTCCCCCTCTGACCTGTGTGAGGTGACATCTCGGTGTGGTGTTGATTTGCAGTTTTCTGATGATTAGTGTCATTGAGGATCTTTGCATGTATCTATTGGCCATCTGTATGTTTTCTTTGAAGAAGTGTCTATTCATGTCCTTGGCCCTGAAATTTTAAATGAGATGTTTTGGGACTCTTTATCTATTTTGGTGTTGACTTTTTTAAGTTCTGTATATATTTGGATATGAATCCTGTATCGGGTGTATCAAGGAATGTGTTCTCCCATTCTGTGGGTTTTCTTTTTGTTCTGTTGATGGCTTCCTTTGCAGTACAAAAGCCTTTTGGTTAGATGCAGTCCATTTCCTCATTTTTTCTTTTGTTTCCCTTGCCTGAGGCAATATATCAGATAACATATTGTTCGGAGCAATGTCAGAGATTCTACGGCCTAGGTTTTCTTCTCGGATGTTTATGGTTTTGAGGCTAACATTTAAGTCTTTAATGCATTGTAATTTCCTCTTGTGTGTGGCGTCAGAAGGTGGTCAAGTTTCATTTTTCTGCACATATCTCTGCAATTTCCCAACCCCATTTATTGAATGAACTATCTGTAGCCCAGTGTATGTGCTGGCCTCCTCTGTCGAATATTAATTGACAGTAAATGAGTCTGTTTGTTTCTGGGCTCTCTGTGCTGTTCCATTGGTTGTGTGTCTCTTTTTATGCCAGCGCCATGCTGTTTTGATCGATACGGCCTTAGAGTTTGATACCAGGGAATGCGATCCCTCCAATTTGGTTCTTCTTTCTCAGGATCTCCTTTGCCATGTGAGGCCTTCTGTGGTTCCATGTAAACCTTTGAAGTATTTCTTCTGGTTCTGGGAAATTTGTCATTGGAATCTTGATGGGAATGACATTGAATCTGTGATTGCTTTGGGTGGCATGCACATTTCAATGATGTTATTTCTTCCCACCCATAAACATGGTGTATACTTCCACTTATTTGTATTTCCTTCCATTTCTTTCTTCAGTACCTTACAGTTTTTCAAGTACTGGTATTTTACATTCTTGGTTAACTACTGTCCTAGGTATTTTATTTTTATTTTCTCGATTCAATCGTAAATGGGATGGTTTTCTCTGTTTCCCTTTCTGACAGCTCGTTATTGGTATGTAAACATGCAACTGGTGTTTGCATACTAATGTCGTATCCTGCTACTTTGCTGAATTCTTTGATCCGTTCGTTCTGCTTGTTTGTGGGCGGAAATTCTCTGGTCTCTCCTTACAGTATCGTGTCCTCTGCAATTACCGACAGCTTTACTCCTTCCTTTCCAGTTCGGATGCCTTTGATTTCCTCTCCTCATCTGAGCACGGCGCTGGGGCTTCCGCTGCTGTGTTGGATAGGAGCGGCGAGAGCGGGCATCCCTGCCTTCTCCCCGACCTGAAGGGAAAAGCTGTAGGTTTTACCGAGTGTGACGTTGGCCGTAGGTGTGTCACATATGGCGTTTACTGTGTGCAGGTATGTTCCCTCTGTTCCCACTTTGCTGAGAGTTTCTTCACAAATGGGTGGTAGATTTCATCAAATGCTCGTTCTGCATCTGTTGGTAAGCTCCTATAAGTTCTATCCTTTCTTTTGTTTAAGGTGAGTGTCACTTTAATAGATCTGCAGATATCATACCAAACTTGCCTCCCAGGAATAAACTCCACTTGATCACGGTGTATGATATTTTTAATGTATTGTCGGATTCGGGTTGTTAACGTTTCACTGAGGATTTTTGCGTCTATGTTCATCAGGGATATAGGCCTATAATTTTCTTTCCTTGTAGTGCCTTTACCTAGTTTTAGTATTAGGATAATGCTGACCTGGTGAAAGGAGCTTGGGGGCTTTCCCTCACATGGAATTTTTTGGAATAGTCCTGACCAGCTGCTGGCCCTGGGATCACATTAGCACGGTGGTCTCTGTCCCAAGGTTGTGGACACACTTACTAAAAGGGCTTAAAAAAGAAAAAAAAAACAAAACCTATGATCATTAATCCATCCGGAATTTAGCTTTGAGATAATCAAAATGCTGTTTCAGATAGAAACAAGGAAAATATGTGAGTGGACACAAAGCGGTACCTGTTGCAACATTCCATTGATAGGCAACTCCCAGGCTAGGTCAAGGAACCGGGACAGAGAGCAGATCAAGGGTTGGCAGGGGCAGGAGGAGTGGGGAGTGAGTAGTTCTGGTGCAGGGTTTCCCTTTGGGGTGATGGAGCGTCCCGCAACGAGATAGTGGTGGTGGCGCCGGAACAGCATCGTGAATGGACGTCATGCTCACGAGTGGCACACATTTAAAATACAATAACTTTTTTATTATTGAAAACTTATTACGCTATGGGCAAAGGAAGACTAAGACGAGAAAAAAGAAAGGAAAACGAGAAAACAACTCAAAATACAGCAAGTAATAAACATAAGATTAGAGTAAAGGGATCTCCCCACATGCAAATAAAAAGAAGAAAAAAGAACACAGAGGAAAGTGAAGCAGGTGGCTCTGAATCTGGCCCCGATGCATCTCGCAGGTCCCATGCTGACTCTGCGGCAGGAAACAGGGCAGGTTCGAGGGAGTGCTTTCCTGGGAGGGGCGCTGGGGCCTCAGCCAGGCCAAGAGGTTCTCCCCCGGCCAGCCCTGGCTCGAGATCGGCAGCTGGAGTGGCCGCTGGAGCAAGCACGACCACTGGACGGGGAACCCCCTCCTCCAGGTCTGCAGCGGCCCCTGCCTGGAGCTCCTCGGGACGGACGGCAGGTGACACAGGCGCCGGCTCTGCCTCCTGGGCTGGTGCTGGAGTGGCCTCCTCCTCTGCCCCTGCCTGGAGCTCCTCGGGAGGGACGGCAGGTGACACAGGCGCCGGCTCTGCCTCCTGGGCTGGTGCTGGAGTGGCGAGAGGAGCAAAGGTCACCCCCGTGTCTGCATTTCCACGTGCCCGCATTTGCACGTGCCCCCCAGAGAGGGCACACAGCCAGAGCCCAGGGCCCAGCCCAGGACGTCCTCCTGGTGGGCAGTCCAGCACACGGGTGGTCTGAGGCCAGTCTTTGCTCCTGGCCAGCCTCTGCGGGTGCTCCCTGTGTGTCTGGCGCCGACCCCTCCCCATGGGGTCACATGCGCCTCCACCCCTATGCCACCCCCACCTCCCCACACTTCTCACCCTTGGGCTCTGCCTCCTTGGGCCCCAGTGCACCCGGCCCCGTGTGTTTACCATGGGCACCGTGCTCCAGGCTATGGTCAGAAGTGGAGAGCTGGCTCTGGAGCCCAGGTGGCTTTGGGGATGGTTTCCTCCGGCCATCCACCGGCCCTGGTTCCCCAGACCCCCAGGTGTCCACAGTCACCTCGGGCCTGATCTGGCCCTCACCGGTGGACACAGGGATGGGGTCTTCATTGACCGGGTCTCCTTCCTCGATGACCTGGGTGAAGCTCTGCAATGACAGTGACCAGCAGCTGGTCCAGTGGCCCCAAGCCCTGCCCGGCCCTAGTCACGCAGTTGCTGCTGCTTCTGCCCACTGGACCTTCTGCTCCCGGATGTGGCCCAGCCCTGTGTCTGCACAGACCTCCACCCAGGGGAAAGATTCACGTTCAGGGCTCGAGATCAACCTCGGGCAGAGGGGGTCACCCACACTCCACGTCCACCCAGTCATCCTTGGCCTAGGAAGTGGACATGACCAGCCCACCATGTTTCTGACCCACCCACCTTCCAGGCTATTCCCTCTCAGGCAGACACTCCTATGTAAACCCCCTTCCACACACACACACATACACATAAGGGGAGGGTACATGGGGCTGCTCAGGTGAGATGAGAGGGGGGTTCAGACCTGAACGAAACCACCTGGACCACACTCTGGTACCTTTGGTTGTACTGTGAAAAGGGCCAGAGGTGTCTGGGGTGAGTGAGGCTGCAGTGGCAGCCATGGTAAAATACATTATCCCCGCTGCCTCTTCAGGGGCCATGACATGAGGAATTGGAGGAAAACACGAAAACATGTTGTCAGGTATCCAAATGTCTGGCAGATGAGCCAGGTAGGGGCAGTTTTAGAATGTGGCTGCCTCGTTACCAGGGTTCGAAGTTCTGCTGGGCTCTGTCTTCAGGAGCTGAGGTCACTGCTCAGTGTAGCTCAGTGTTTTGAGGTTACTACCTGTGTCCACTACCCCAAGCATCTCCTTAGACAAGAACAGTGATTTCTGTTGTTGTTTTTTTGGGTTTTTTTTGCATAGTATATTTTACAATTATCATTCATTCCCTTAAACCAACCCCGCCCCCACACAGTCATCACACTGATGCCCATGTCCTCGAGTCCTTGATCCTTTTTGCTCGAGCACATTATCCCCGAACGCCCACCCCCACGGCTGTCCACCTGCTCTCTATCTGCGTGTCTGTCTGTTTTGCTTTTTTGGTCACTAGATTCCACATGTGAGTGAAATCATATGGTAGTTGTCTTTCTCTGGCAGGCTTCTTTCACTCAGCATAATGTTCTCCAGGTCCATCCGTGCTGTCGCAAAGGGTAATCGTCTCTTTTACAGTCAAGTTCTCTTCCATTGTGTCAATGTCCCATCGTTGTTTTACCTCCAGTCTCCTGATGGACACTGGAGCTGCTTCCATATGTTGGCAATTGTAAAATATGCTGCAATGAACATAGGGGGGCTTATGTGCTTTTGAATCAGTGTTTTGGGTTCCTTTGAAAGTATTCCCGGAAGTGGTATTGCTAGTTCAAAAGGCAGACTCATTTTTAATTTTTGAGGTATCTCGATACTGCTTTCCACAGTGGCTGCACCAATCTGCATTCCCACCAACAGCGCAAAAGGGCCCCCTTTCTCCTCATCCCGATTTGTTGATGATTCCCCCTCTGACCTGTGTGAGGTGACATCTCGGTGTGGTGTTGATTTGCAGTTTTCTGATGATTAGTGTCATTGAGGATCTTTGCATGTATCTATTGGCCATCTGTATGTTTTCTTTGAAGAAGTGTCTATTCATGTCCTTGGCCCTGAAATTTTAAATGAGATGTTTTGGGACTCTTTATCTATTTTGGTGTTGACTTTTTTAAGTTCTGTATATATTTGGATATGAATCCTGTATCGGGTGTATCAAGGAATGTGTTCTCCCATTCTGTGGGTTTTCTTTTTGTTCTGTTGATGGCTTCCTTTGCAGTACAAAAGCCTTTTGGTTAGATGCAGTCCATTTCCTCATTTTTTCTTTTGTTTCCCTTGCCTGAGGCAATATATCAGATAACATATTGTTCGGAGCAATGTCAGAGATTCTACGGCCTAGGTTTTCTTCTAGGATGTTTATGGTTTTGAGGCTAACATTTAAGTCTTTAATGCATTGTAATTTCCTCTTGTGTGTGGCGTCAGAAGGTGGTCAAGTTTCATTTTTCTGCACATATCTCTGCAATTTCCCAACCCCATTTATTGAATGAACTATCTGTAGCCCAGTGTATGTGCTGGCCTCCTCTGTCGAATATTAATTGACAGTAAATGAGTCTGTTTGTTTCTGGGCTCTCTGTGCTGTTCCATTGGTTGTGTGTCTCTTTTTATGCCAGCGCCATGCTGTTTTGATCGATACGGCCTTAGAGTTTGATACCAGGGAATGCGATCCCTCCAATTTGGTTCTTCTTTCTCAGGATCTCCTTTGCCATGTGAGGCCTTCTGTGGTTCCATGTAAACCTTTGAAGTATTTCTTCTGGTTCTGGGAAATTTGTCATTGGAATCTTGATGGGAATGACATTGAATCTGTGATTGCTTTGGGTGGCATGCACATTTCAATGATGTTATTTCTTCCCACCCATAAACATGGTGTATACTTCCACTTATTTGTATTTCCTTCCATTTCTTTCTTCAGTACCTTACAGTTTTTCAAGTACTGGTATTTTACATTCTTGGTTAACTACTGTCCTAGGTATTTTATTTTTATTTTCTCGATTCAATCGTAAATGGGATGGTTTTCTCTGTTTCCCTTTCTGACAGCTCGTTATTGGTATGTAAACATGCAACTGGTGTTTGCATGCTAATGTCGTATCCTGCTACTTTGCTGAATTCTTTGATCCGTTCGTTCTGCTTGTTTGTGGGCGGAAATTCTCTGGTCTCTCCTTACAGTATCGTGTCCTCTGCAATTACCGACAGCTTTACTCCTTCCTTTCCAGTTCGGATGCCTTTGATTTCCTCTCCTCATCTGAGCACGGCGCTGGGGCTTCCGCTGCTGTGTTGGATAGGAGCGGCGAGAGCGGGCATCCCTGCCTTCTCCCCGACCTGAAGGGAAAAGCTGTAGGTTTTACCGAGTGTGACGTTGGCCGTAGGTGTGTCACATATGGCGTTTACTGTGTGCAGGTATGTTCCCTCTGTTCCCACTTTGCTGAGAGTTTCTTCACAAATGGGTGGTAGATTTCATCAAATGCTCGTTCTGCATCTGTTGGTAAGCTCCTATAAGTTCTATCCTTTCTTTTGTTTAAGGTGAGTGTCACTTTAATAGATCTGCAGATATCATACCAAACTTGCCTCCCAGGAATAAACTCCACTTGATCACGGTGTATGATATTTTTAATGTATTGTCAGGTTCGGGTTTTGTTAACGTTTTGTGGGGGATTTTTGCGTCTATGTTCGCCAGGGATATAGGCTTAGGATTTTCTTTCCGTGTAGTGTCTTTACCTGGTTTTAGTATTAGCATAATGCTGACCTGGTGAAAGGAGCTTGGGGGCTTTCCCTCACATGGAATTTTTTGGAATAGTCCTGACCAGCTGCTGGCCCTGGGATCACATTAGCACGGTGGTCTCTGTCCCAAGGTTGTGGACACACTTACTAAAAGGGCTTAAAAAAGAAAAAAAAAACAAAACCTATGATCATTAATCCATCCGGAATTTAGCTTTGAGATAATCAAAATGCTGTTTCAGATAGAAACAAGGAAAATATGTGAGTGGACACAAAGCGGTACCTGTTGCAACATTCCATTGATAGGCAACTCCCAGGCTAGGTCAAGGAACCGGGACAGAGAGCAGATCAAGGGTTGGCAGGGGCAGGAGGAGTGGGGAGTGAGTAGTTCTGGTGCAGGGTTTCCCTTTGGGGTGATGGAGCGTCCCGCAACGAGATAGTGGTGGTGGCGCCGGAACAGCATCGTGAATGGACGTCATGCTCACGAGTGGCACACATTTGAAATACAATAACTTTTTTATTATTGAAAACTTATTACGCTATGGGCAAAGGAAGACTAAGACGAGAAAAAAGAAAGGAAAACGAGAAAACAACTCAAAATACAGCAAGTAATAAACATAAGATTAGAGTAAAGCGATCTCCCCACATGCAAATAAAAAGAAGAAAAAAGAACACAGAGGAAAGTGAAGCAGGTGGCTCTGAATCTGGCCCCGATGCATCTCGCAGGTCCCATGCTGACTCTGCGGCAGGAACCGGGGCAGGTTCGAGAGAGGGCTCTCCTTGGATGGGCGCTGGGGCCTCAGCCAGGCCAAGAGGTTCTCCCCCGGCCAGCCCTGGCTCGAGATCGGCAGCTGGAGTGGCCGCTGGAGCAAGCATGGCCACTGGACGGGGAACCCCCTCCTCCAGGTCTGCAGCGGCCCCTGCCTGGAGCTCC
This sequence comes from Furipterus horrens, assembly GCF_987537825.1. Classification (NCBI taxonomy): domain Eukaryota; kingdom Metazoa; phylum Chordata; class Mammalia; order Chiroptera; family Furipteridae; genus Furipterus; species Furipterus horrens. The sequence goes on along the minus strand of NW_028327174.1, from coordinate 179,881,744 downwards.
TCGGGACGGACGGCAGGTGACAAAGGCGCCGGCTCTGCCTCCTGGGCTGGTGCTGGAGTGGCGAGAGGAGCAAAGGTCACCCTCGTGTCTGCATTTGCACGTGCCCCCCAGAGAGGGCACACAGCCAGAGCCCAGGGCCCAGCCCAGGACGTCCTCCTGGTGGGCAGTCCAGCACACGGGTGGTCTGAGGCCAGTCTTTGCTCCTGGCCAGCCTCTGCGGGTGCTCCCTGTGTGTCTGGCGCCGACCCCTCCCCATGGGGTCACATGCGCCTCCACCCCTATGCCACCCCCACCTCCCCACACTTCTCACCCTTGGGCTCTGCCTCCTTGGGCCCCAGTGCACCCGGCCCCGTGTGTTTACCATGGGCACCGTGCTCCAGGCTATGGTCAGAAGTGGAGAGCTGGCTCTGGAGCCCAGGTGGCTTTGGGGATGGTTTCCTCCGGCCATCCACCGGCCCTGGTTCCCCAGACCCCCAGGTGTCCACAGTCACCTCGGGCCTGATCTGGCCCTCACCGGTGGACACAGGGATGGGGTCTTCATTGACCGGGTCTCCTTCCTCGATGACCTGGGTGAAGCTCTGCAATGACAGTGACCAGCAGCTGGTCCAGTGGCCCCAAGCCCTGCCCGGCCCTAGTCACTCAGTTGCTGCTGCTTCTGCCCACTGGACCTTCTGCTCCCGGATGTGGCCCAGCCCTGTGTCTGCACAGACCTCCACCCAGGGGAAAGATTCACGTTCAGGGCTCGAGATCAACCTCGGGCAGAGGGGGTCACCCACACTCCACGTCCACCCAGTCATCCTTGGCCTAGGAAGTGGACATGACCAGCCCACCATGTTTCTGACCCACCCACCTTCCAGGCTGTTCCCTCTCAGGCAGACACTCCTATGTAAACCCCCTTCCACACACACACACATACACATAAGGGGAGGGTACATGGGGCTGCTCAGGTGAGATGAGAGGGGGGTTCAGACCTGAACGAAACCACCTGGACCACACTCTGGTACCTTTGGTTGTACTGTGAAAAGGGCCAGAGGTGTCTGGGGTGAGTGAGGCTGCAGTGGCAGCCATGGTAAAATACATTATCCCCGCTGCCTCTTCAGGGGCCATGACATGAGGAATTGGAGGAAAACACGAAAACATGTTGTCAGGTATCCAAATGTCTGGCAGATGAGCCAGGTAGGGGCAGTTTTAGAATGTGGCTGCCTCGTTACCAGGGTTCGAAGTTCTGCTGGGCTCTGTCTTCAGGAGCTGAGGTCACTGCTCAGTGTAGCTCAGTGTTTTGAGGTTACTACCTGTGTCCACTACCCCAAGCATCTCCTTAGACAAGAACAGTGATTTCTGTTGTTGTTTTTTGGGGTTTTTTTTGCATAGTATATTTTACAATTATCATTCATTCCCTTAAACCAACCCCGCCCCCACACAGTCATCACACTGATGCCCATGTCCTCGAGTCCTTGATCCTTTTTGCTCGAGCACATTATCCCCGAACGCCCACCCCCACGGCTGTCCACCTGCTCTCTATCTGCGTGTCTGTCTGTTTTGCTTTTTTGGTCACTAGATTCCACATGTGAGTGAAATCATATGGTAGTTGTCTTTCTCTGGCAGGCTTCTTTCACTCAGCATAATGTTCTCCAGGTCCATCCGTGCTGTCGCAAAGGGTAATCGTCTCTTTTACAGTCAAGTTCTCTTCCATTGTGTCAATGTCCCATCGTTGTTTTACCTCCAGTCTCCTGATGGACACTGGAGCTGCTTCCATATGTTGGCAATTGTAAAATATGCTGCAATGAACATAGGGGGGCTTATGTGCTTTTGAATCAGTGTTTTGGGTTCCTTTGAAAGTATTCCCGGAAGTGGTATTGCTAGTTCAAAAGGCAGACTCATTTTTAATTTTTGAGGTATCTCGATACTGCTTTCCACAGTGGCTGCACCAATCTGCATTCCCACCAACAGCGCAAAAGGGCCCCCTTTCTCCTCATCCCGATTTGTTGATGATTCCCCCTCTGACCTGTGTGAGGTGACATCTCGGTGTGGTGTTGATTTGCAGTTTTCTGATGATTAGTGTCATTGAGGATCTTTGCATGTATCTATTGGCCATCTGTATGTTTTCTTTGAAGAAGTGTCTATTCATGTCCTTGGCCCTGAAATTTTAAATGAGATGTTTTGGGACTCTTTATCTATTTTGGTGTTGACTTTTTTAAGTTCTGTATATATTTGGATATGAATCCTGTATCGGGTGTATCAAGGAATGTGTTCTCCCATTCTGTGGGTTTTCTTTTTGTTCTGTTGATGGCTTCCTTTGCAGTACAAAAGCCTTTTGGTTAGATGCAGTCCATTTCCTCATTTTTTCTTTTGTTTCCCTTGCCTGAGGCAATATATCAGATAACATATTGTTCGGAGCAATGTCAGAGATTCTACGGCCTAGGTTTTCTTCTCGGATGTTTATGGTTTTGAGGCTAACATTTAAGTCTTTAATGCATTGTAATTTCCTCTTGTGTGTGGCGTCAGAAGGTGGTCAAGTTTCATTTTTCTGCACATATCTCTGCAATTTCCCAACCCCATTTATTGAATGAACTATCTGTAGCCCAGTGTATGTGCTGGCCTCCTCTGTCGAATATTAATTGACAGTAAATGAGTCTGTTTGTTTCTGGGCTCTCTGTGCTGTTCCATTGGTTGTGTGTCTCTTTTTATGCCAGCGCCATGCTGTTTTGATCGATACGGCCTTAGAGTTTGATACCAGGGAATGCGATCCCTCCAATTTGGTTCTTCTTTCTCAGGATCTCCTTTGCCATGTGAGGCCTTCTGTGGTTCCATGTAAACCTTTGAAGTATTTCTTCTGGTTCTGGGAAATTTGTCATTGGAATCTTGATGGGAATGACATTGAATCTGTGATTGCTTTGGGTGGCATGCACATTTCAATGATGTTATTTCTTCCCACCCATAAACATGGTGTATACTTCCACTTATTTGTATTTCCTTCCATTTCTTTCTTCAGTACCTTACAGTTTTTCAAGTACTGGTATTTTACATTCTTGGTTAACTACTGTCCTAGGTATTTTATTTTTATTTTCTCGATTCAATCGTAAATGGGATGGTTTTCTCTGTTTCCCTTTCTGACAGCTCGTTATTGGTATGTAAACATGCAACTGGTGTTTGCATACTAATGTCGTATCCTGCTACTTTGCTGAATTCTTTGATCCGTTCGTTCTGCTTGTTTGTGGGCGGAAATTCTCTGGTCTCTCCTTACAGTATCGTGTCCTCTGCAATTACCGACAGCTTTACTCCTTCCTTTCCAGTTCGGATGCCTTTGATTTCCTCTCCTCATCTGAGCACGGCGCTGGGGCTTCCGCTGCTGTGTTGGATAGGAGCGGCGAGAGCGGGCATCCCTGCCTTCTCCCCGACCTGAAGGGAAAAGCTGTAGGTTTTACCGAGTGTGACGTTGGCCGTAGGTGTGTCACATATGGCGTTTACTGTGTGCAGGTATGTTCCCTCTGTTCCCACTTTGCTGAGAGTTTCTTCACAAATGGGTGGTAGATTTCATCAAATGCTCGTTCTGCATCTGTTGGTAAGCTCCTATAAGTTCTATCCTTTCTTTTGTTTAAGGTGAGTGTCACTTTAATAGATCTGCAGATATCATACCAAACTTGCCTCCCAGGAATAAACTCCACTTGATCACGGTGTATGATATTTTTAATGTATTGTCGGATTCGGGTTGTTAACGTTTCACTGAGGATTTTTGCGTCTATGTTCATCAGGGATATAGGCCTATAATTTTCTTTCCTTGTAGTGCCTTTACCTAGTTTTAGTATTAGGATAATGCTGACCTGGTGAAAGGAGCTTGGGGGCTTTCCCTCACATGGAATTTTTTGGAATAGTCCTGACCAGCTGCTGGCCCTGGGATCACATTAGCACGGTGGTCTCTGTCCCAAGGTTGTGGACACACTTACTAAAAGGGCTTAAAAAAGAAAAAAAAAACAAAACCTATGATCATTAATCCATCCGGAATTTAGCTTTGAGATAATCAAAATGCTGTTTCAGATAGAAACAAGGAAAATATGTGAGTGGACACAAAGCGGTACCTGTTGCAACATTCCATTGATAGGCAACTCCCAGGCTAGGTCAAGGAACCGGGACAGAGAGCAGATCAAGGGTTGGCAGGGGCAGGAGGAGTGGGGAGTGAGTAGTTCTGGTGCAGGGTTTCCCTTTGGGGTGATGGAGCGTCCCGCAACGAGATAGTGGTGGTGGCGCCGGAACAGCATCGTGAATGGACGTCATGCTCACGAGTGGCACACATTTAAAATACAATAACTTTTTTATTATTGAAAACTTATTACGCTATGGGCAAAGGAAGACTAAGACGAGAAAAAAGAAAGGAAAACGAGAAAACAACTCAAAATACAGCAAGTAATAAACATAAGATTAGAGTAAAGGGATCTCCCCACATGCAAATAAAAAGAAGAAAAAAGAACACAGAGGAAAGTGAAGCAGGTGGCTCTGAATCTGGCCCCGATGCATCTCGCAGGTCCCATGCTGACTCTGCGGCAGGAAACAGGGCAGGTTCGAGGGAGTGCTTTCCTGGGAGGGGCGCTGGGGCCTCAGCCAGGCCAAGAGGTTCTCCCCCGGCCAGCCCTGGCTCGAGATCGGCAGCTGGAGTGGCCGCTGGAGCAAGCACGACCACTGGACGGGGAACCCCCTCCTCCAGGTCTGCAGCGGCCCCTGCCTGGAGCTCCTCGGGACGGACGGCAGGTGACACAGGCGCCGGCTCTGCCTCCTGGGCTGGTGCTGGAGTGGCCTCCTCCTCTGCCCCTGCCTGGAGCTCCTCGGGAGGGATGGCAGGTGACACAGGCGCCGGCTCTGCCTCCTGGGCTGGTGCTGGAGTGGCGAGAGGAGCAAAGGTCACCCCCGTGTCTGCATTTCCACGTGCCCGCATTTGCACGTGCCCCCCAGAGAGGGCACACAGCCAGAGCCCAGGGCCCAGCCCAGGACGTCCTCCTGGTGGGCAGTCCAGCACACGGGTGGTCTGAGGCCAGTCTTTGCTCCTGGCCAGCCTCTGCGGGTGCTCCCTGTGTGTCTGGCGCCGACCCCTCCCCATGGGGTCACATGCGCCTCCACCCCTATGCCACCCCCACCTCCCCACACTTCTCACCCTTGGGCTCTGCCTCCTTGGGCCCCAGTGCACCCGGCCCCGTGTGTTTACCATGGGCACCGTGCTCCAGGCTATGGTCAGAAGTGGAGAGCTGGCTCTGGAGCCCAGGTGGCTTTGGGGATGGTTTCCTCCGGCCATCCACCGGCCCTGGTTCCCCAGACCCCCAGGTGTCCACAGTCACCTCGGGCCTGATCTGGCCCTCACCGGTGGACACAGGGATGGGGTCTTCATTGACCGGGTCTCCTTCCTCGATGACCTGGGTGAAGGTCTGCAATGACAGTGACCAGCAGCTGGTCCAGTGGCCCCAAGCCCTGCCCGGCCCTAGTCACTCAGTTGCTGCTGCTTCTGCCCACTGGACCTTCTGCTCCCGGATGTGGCCCAGCCCTGTGTCTGCACAGACCTCCACCCAGGGGAAAGATTCACGTTCAGGGCTCGAGATCAACCTCGGGCAGAGGGGGTCACCCACACTCCACGTCCACCCAGTCATCCTTGGCCTAGGAAGTGGACATGACCAGCCCACCATGTTTCTGACCCACCCACCTTCCAGGCTGTTCCCTCTCAGGCAGACACTCCTATGTAAACCCCCTTCCACACACACACACATACACATAAGGGGAGGGTACATGGGGCTGCTCAGGTGAGATGAGAGGGGGGTTCAGACCTGAACGAAACCACCTGGACCACACTCTGGTACCTTTGGTTGTACTGTGAAAAGGGCCAGAGGTGTCTGGGGTGAGTGAGGCTGCAGTGGCAGCCATGGTAAAATACATTATCCCCGCTGCCTCTTCAGGGGCCATGACATGAGGAATTGGAGGAAAACACGAAAACATGTTGTCAGGTATCCAAATGTCTGGCAGATGAGCCAGGTAGGGGCAGTTTTAGAATGTGGCTGCCTCGTTACCAGGGTTCGAAGTTCTGCTGGGCTCTGTCTTCAGGAGCTGAGGTCACTGCTCAGTGTAGCTCAGTGTTTTGAGGTTACTACCTGTGTCCACTACCCCAAGCATCTCCTTAGACAAGAACAGTGATTTCTGTTGTTGTTTTTTTGGGTTTTTTTTGCATAGTATATTTTACAATTATCATTCATTCCCTTAAACCAACCCCGCCCCCACACAGTCATCACACTGATGCCCATGTCCTCGAGTCCTTGATCCTTTTTGCTCAAGCACATTATCCCCGAACGCCCACCCCCACGGCTGTCCACCTGCTCTCTATCTGCGTGTCTGTCTGTTTTGCTTTTTTGGTCACTAGATTCCACATGTGAGTGAAATCATATGGTAGTTGTCTTTCTCTGGCAGGCTTCTTTCACTCAGCATAATGTTCTCCAGGTCCATCCGTGCTGTCGCAAAGGGTAATCGTCTCTTTTACAGTCAAGTTCTCTTCCATTGTGTCAATGTCCCATCGTTGTTTTACCTCCAGTCTCCTGATGGACACTGGAGCTGCTTCCATATGTTGGCAATTGTAAAATATGCTGCAATGAACATAGGGGGGCTTATGTGCTTTTGAATCAGTGTTTTGGGTTCCTTTGAAAGTATTCCCGGAAGTGGTATTGCTAGTTCAAAAGGCAGACTCATTTTTAATTTTTGAGGTATCTCGATACTGCTTTCCACAGTGGCTGCACCAATCTGCATTCCCACCAACAGCGCAAAAGGGCCCCCTTTCTCCTCATCCCGATTTGTTGATGATTCCCCCTCTGACCTGTGTGAGGTGACATCTCGGTGTGGTGTTGATTTGCAGTTTTCTGATGATTAGTGTCATTGAGGATCTTTGCATGTATCTATTGGCCATCTGTATGTTTTCTTTGAAGAAGTGTCTATTCATGTCCTTGGCCCTGAAATTTTAAATGAGATGTTTTGGGACTCTTTATCTATTTTGGTGTTGACTTTTTTAAGTTCTGTATATATTTGGATATGAATCCTGTATCGGGTGTATCAAGGAATGTGTTCTCCCATTCTGTGGGTTTTCTTTTTGTTCTGTTGATGGCTTCCTTTGCAGTACAAAAGCCTTTTGGTTAGATGCAGTCCATTTCCTCATTTTTTCTTTTGTTTCCCTTGCCTGAGGCAATATATCAGATAACATATTGTTCGGAGCAATGTCAGAGATTCTACGGCCTAGGTTTTCTTCTAGGATGTTTATGGTTTTGAGGCTAACATTTAAGTCTTTAATGCATTGTAATTTCCTCTTGTGTGTGGCGTCAGAAGGTGGTCAAGTTTCATTTTTCTGCACATATCTCTGCAATTTCCCAACCCCATTTATTGAATGAACTATCTGTAGCCCAGTGTATGTGCTGGCCTCCTCTGTCGAATATTAATTGACAGTAAATGAGTCTGTTTGTTTCTGGGCTCTCTGTGCTGTTCCATTGGTTGTGTGTCTCTTTTTATGCCAGCGCCATGCTGTTTTGATCGATACGGCCTTAGAGTTTGATACCAGGGAATGCGATCCCTCCAATTTGGTTCTTCTTTCTCAGGATCTCCTTTGCCATGTGAGGCCTTCTGTGGTTCCATGTAAACCTTTGAAGTATTTCTTCTGGTTCTGGGAAATTTGTCATTGGAATCTTGATGGGAATGACATTGAATCTGTGATTGCTTTGGGTGGCATGCACATTTCAATGATGTTATTTCTTCCCACCCATAAACATGGTGTATACTTCCACTTATTTGTATTTCCTTCCATTTCTTTCTTCAGTACCTTACAGTTTTTCAAGTACTGGTATTTTACATTCTTGGTTAACTACTGTCCTAGGTATTTTATTTTTATTTTCTCGATTCAATCGTAAATGGGATGGTTTTCTCTGTTTCCCTTTCTGACAGCTCGTTATTGGTATGTAAACATGCAACTGGTGTTTGCATGCTAATGTCGTATCCTGCTACTTTGCTGAATTCTTTGATCCGTTCGTTCTGCTTGTTTGTGGGCGGAAATTCTCTGGTCTCTCCTTACAGTATCGTGTCCTCTGCAATTACCGACAGCTTTACTCCTTCCTTTCCAGTTCGGATGCCTTTGATTTCCTCTCCTCATCTGAGCACGGCGCTGGGGCTTCCGCTGCTGTGTTGGATAGGAGCGGCGAGAGCGGGCATCCCTGCCTTCTCCCCGACCTGAAGGGAAAAGCTGTAGGTTTTACCGAGTGTGACGTTGGCCGTAGGTGTGTCACATATGGCGTTTACTGTGTGCAGGTATGTTCCCTCTGTTCCCACTTTGCTGAGAGTTTCTTCACAAATGGGTGGTAGATTTCATCAAATGCTCGTTCTGCATCTGTTGGTAAGCTCCTATAAGTTCTATCCTTTCTTTTGTTTAAGGTGAGTGTCACTTTAATAGATCTGCAGATATCATACCAAACTTGCCTCCCAGGAATAAACTCCACTTGATCACGGTGTATGATATTTTTAATGTATTGTCAGGTTCGGGTTTTGTTAACGTTTTGTGGGGGATTTTTGCGTCTATGTTCGCCAGGGATATAGGCTTAGGATTTTCTTTCCGTGTAGTGTCTTTACCTGGTTTTAGTATTAGCATAATGCTGACCTGGTGAAAGGAGCTTGGGGGCTTTCCCTCACATGGAATTTTTTGGAATAGTCCTGACCAGCTGCTGGCCCTGGGATCACATTAGCACGGTGGTCTCTGTCCCAAGGTTGTGGACACACTTACTAAAAGGGCTTAAAAAAGAAAAAAAAAACAAAACCTATGATCATTAATCCATCCGGAATTTAGCTTTGAGATAATCAAAATGCTGTTTCAGATAGAAACAAGGAAAATATGTGAGTGGACACAAAGCGGTACCTGTTGCAACATTCCATTGATAGGCAACTCCCAGGCTAGGTCAAGGAACCGGGACAGAGAGCAGATCAAGGGTTGGCAGGGGCAGGAGGAGTGGGGAGTGAGTAGTTCTGGTGCAGGGTTTCCCTTTGGGGTGATGGAGCGTCCCGCAACGAGATAGTGGTGGTGGCGCCGGAACAGCATCGTGAATGGACGTCATGCTCACGAGTGGCACACATTTGAAATACAATAACTTTTTTATTATTGAAAACTTATTACGCTATGGGCAAAGGAAGACTAAGACGAGAAAAAAGAAAGGAAAACGAGAAAACAACTCAAAATACAGCAAGTAATAAACATAAGATTAGAGTAAAGCGATCTCCCCACATGCAAATAAAAAGAAGAAAAAAGAACACAGAGGAAAGTGAAGCAGGTGGCTCTGAATCTGGCCCCGATGCATCTCGCAGGTCCCATGCTGACTCTGCGGCAGGAACCGGGGCAGGTTCGAGAGAGGGCTCTCCTTGGATGGGCGCTGGGGCCTCAGCCAGGCCAAGAGGTTCTCCCCCGGCCAGCCCTGGCTCGAGATCGGCAGCTGGAGTGGCCGCTGGAGCAAGCATGGCCACTGGACGGGGAACCCCCTCCTCCAGGTCTGCAGCGGCCCCTGCCTGGAGCTCCTCGGGACGGACGGCAGGTGACAAAGGCGCCGGCTCTGCCTCCTGGGCTGGTGCTGGAGTGGCGAGAGGAGCAAAGGTCACCCTCGTGTCTGCATTTGCACGTGCCCCCCAGAGAGGGCACACAGCCAGAGCCCAGGGCCCAGCCCACGACGTCCTCCTGGTGGACAGTCCAGCACACGGGTGGTCTGAGGCCAGTCTTTGCTCCTGGCCAGCCTCTGCGGGTGCTCCCTGTGTGTCTGGCGCCGACCCCTCCCCATGGGGTCACATGCGCCTCCACCCCTATGCCACCCCCACCTCCCCACACTTCTCACCCTTGGGCTCTGCCTCCTTGGGCCCCAGTGCACCCGGCCCCGTGTGTTTACCATGGGCACCGTGCTCCAGGCTATGGTCAGAAGTGGAGAGCTGGCTCTGGAGCCCAGGTGGCTTTGGGGATGGTTTCCTCCGGCCATCCACCGGCCCTGGTTCCCCAGACCCCCAGGTGTCCACAGTCACCTCGGGCCTGATCTGGCCCTCACCGGTGGACACAGGGATGGGGTCTTCATTGACCGGGTCTCCTTCCTCGATGACCTGGGTGAAGCTCTGCAATGACAGTGACCAGCAGCTGGTCCAGTGGCCCCAAGCCCTGCCCGGCCCTAGTCACGCAGTTGCTGCTGCTTCTGCCCACTGGACCTTCTGCTCCCGGATGTGGCCCAGCCCTGTGTCTGCACAGACCTCCACCCAGGGGAAAGATTCACGTTCAGGGCTCGAGATCAACCTCGGGCAGAGGGGGTCACCCACACTCCACGTCCACCCAGTCATCCTTGGCCTAGGAAGTGGACATGACCAGCCCACCATGTTTCTGACCCACCCACCTTCCAGGCTATTCCCTCTCAGGCAGACACTCCTATGTAAACCCCCTTCCACACACACACACATACACATAAGGGGAGGGTACATGGGGCTGCTCAGGTGAGATGAGAGGGGGGTTCAGACCTGAACGAAACCACCTGGACCACACTCTGGTACCTTTGGTTGTACTGTGAAAAGGGCCAGAGGTGTCTGGGGTGAGTGAGGCTGCAGTGGCAGCCATGGTAAAATACATTATCCCCGCTGCCTCTTCAGGGGCCATGACATGAGGAATTGGAGGAAAACACGAAAACATGTTGTCAGGTATCCAAATGTCTGGCAGATGAGCCAGGTAGGGGCAGTTTTAGAATGTGGCTGCCTCGTTACCAGGGTTCGAAGTTCTGCTGGGCTCTGTCTTCAGGAGCTGAGGTCACTGCTCAGTGTAGCTCAGTGTTTTGAGGTTACTACCTGTGTCCACTACCCCAAGCATCTCCTTAGACAAGAACAGTGATTTCTGTTGTTGTTTTTTTGGGTTTTTTTTGCATAGTATATTTTACAATTATCATTCATTCCCTTAAACCAACCCCGCCCCCACACAGTCATCACACTGATGCCCATGTCCTCGAGTCCTTGATCCTTTTTGCTCGAGCACATTATCCCCGAACGCCCACCCCCACGGCTGTCCACCTGCTCTCTATCTGCGTGTCTGTCTGTTTTGCTTTTTTGGTCACTAGATTCCACATGTGAGTGAAATCATATGGTAGTTGTCTTTCTCTGGCAGGCTTCTTTCACTCAGCATAATGTTCTCCAGGTCCATCCGTGCTGTCGCAAAGGGTAATCGTCTCTTTTACAGTCAAGTTCTCTTCCATTGTGTCAATGTCCCATCGTTGTTTTACCTCCAGTCTCCTGATGGACACTGGAGCTGCTTCCATATGTTGGCAATTGTAAAATATGCTGCAATGAACATAGGGGGGCTTATGTGCTTTTGAATCAGTGTTTTGGGTTCCTTTGAAAGTATTCCCGGAAGTGGTATTGCTAGTTCAAAAGGCAGACTCATTTTTAATTTTTGAGGTATCTCGATACTGCTTTCCACAGTGGCTGCACCAATCTGCATTCCCACCAACAGCGCAAAAGGGCCCCCTTTCTCCTCATCCCGATTTGTTGATGATTCCCCCTCTGACCTGTGTGAGGTGACATCTCGGTGTGGTGTTGATTTGCAGTTTTCTGATGATTAGTGTCATTGAGGATCTTTGCATGTATCTATTGGCCATCTGTATGTTTTCTTTGAAGAAGTGTCTATTCATGTCCTTGGCCCTGAAATTTTAAATGAGATGTTTTGGGACTCTTTATCTATTTTGGTGTTGACTTTTTTAAGTTCTGTATATATTTGGATATGAATCCTGTATCGGGTGTATCAAGGAATGTGTTCTCCCATTCTGTGGGTTTTCTTTTTGTTCTGTTGATGGCTTCCTTTGCAGTACAAAAGCCTTTTGGTTAGATGCAGTCCATTTCCTCATTTTTTCTTTTGTTTCCCTTGCCTGAGGCAATATATCAGATAACATATTGTTCGGAGCAATGTCAGAGATTCTACGGCCTAGGTTTTCTTCTAGGATGTTTATGGTTTTGAGGCTAACATTTAAGTCTTTAATGCATTGTAATTTCCTCTTGTGTGTGGCGTCAGAAGGTGGTCAAGTTTCATTTTTCTGCACATATCTCTGCAATTTCCCAACCCCATTTATTGAATGAACTATCTGTAGCCCAGTGTATGTGCTGGCCTCCTCTGTCGAATATTAATTGACAGTAAATGAGTCTGTTTGTTTCTGGGCTCTCTGTGCTGTTCCATTGGTTGTGTGTCTCTTTTTATGCCAGCGCCATGCTGTTTTGATCGATACGGCCTTAGAGTTTGATACCAGGGAATGCGATCCCTCCAATTTGGTTCTTCTTTCTCAGGATCTCCTTTGCCATGTGAGGCCTTCTGTGGTTCCATGTAAACCTTTGAAGTATTTCTTCTGGTTCTGGGAAATTTGTCATTGGAATCTTGATGGGAATGACATTGAATCTGTGATTGCTTTGGGTGGCATGCACATTTCAATGATGTTATTTCTTCCCACCCATAAACATGGTGTATACTTCCACTTATTTGTATTTCCTTCCATTTCTTTCTTCAGTACCTTACAGTTTTTCAAGTACTGGTATTTTACATTCTTGGTTAACTACTGTCCTAGGTATTTTATTTTTATTTTCTCGATTCAATCGTAAATGGGATGGTTTTCTCTGTTTCCCTTTCTGACAGCTCGTTATTGGTATGTAAACATGCAACTGGTGTTTGCATACTAATGTCGTATCCTGCTACTTTGCTGAATTCTTTGATCCGTTCGTTCTGCTTGTTTGTGGGCGGAAATTCTCTGGTCTCTCCTTACAGTATCGTGTCCTCTGCAATTACCGACAGCTTTACTCCTTCCTTTCCAGTTCGGATGCCTTTGATTTCCTCTCCTCATCTGAGCACGGCGCTGGGGCTTCCGCTGCTGTGTTGGATAGGAGCGGCGAGAGCGGGCATCCCTGCCTTCTCCCCGACCTGAAGGGAAAAGCTGTAGGTTTTACCGAGTGTGACGTTGGCCGTAGGTGTGTCACATATGGCGTTTACTGTGTGCAGGTATGTTCCCTCTGTTCCCACTTTGCTGAGAGTTTCTTCACAAATGGGTGGTAGATTTCATCAAATGCTCGTTCTGCATCTGTTGGTAAGCTCCTATAAGTTCTATCCTTTCTTTTGTTTAAGGTGAGTGTCACTTTAATAGATCTGCAGATATCATACCAAACTTGCCTCCCAGGAATAAACTCCACTTGATCACGGTGTATGATATTTTTAATGTATTGTCGGATTCGGGTTGTTAACGTTTCACTGAGGATTTTTGCGTCTATGTTCATCAGGGATATAGGCCTATAATTTTCTTTCCTTGTAGTGCCTTTACCTAGTTTTAGTATTAGGATAATGCTGACCTGGTGAAAGGAGCTTGGGGGCTTTCCCTCACATGGAATTTTTTGGAATAGTCCTGACCAGCTGCTGGCCCTGGGATCACATTAGCACGGTGGTCTCTGTCCCAAGGTTGTGGACACACTTACTAAAAGGGCTTAAAAAAGAAAAAAAAAACAAAACCTATGATCATTAATCCATCCGGAATTTAGCTTTGAGATAATCAAAATGCTGTTTCAGATAGAAACAAGGAAAATATGTGAGTGGACACAAAGCGGTACCTGTTGCAACATTCCATTGATAGGCAACTCCCAGGCTAGGTCAAGGAACCGGGACAGAGAGCAGGTCAAGGGTTGGCAGGGGCAGGAGGAGTGGGGAGTGAGTAGTTCTGGTGCAGGGTTTCCCTTTGGGGTGATGGAGCGTCCCGCAACGAGATAGTGGTGGTGGCGCCGGAACAGCATCGTGAATGGACGTCATGCTCATGAGTGGCACACATTTAAAATACAATAACTTTTTTATTATTGAAAACTTATTACGCTATGGGCAAAGGAAGACTAAGACGAGAAAAAAGAAAGGAAAACGAGAAAACAACTCAAAATACAGCAAGTAATAAACATAAGATTAGAGTAAAGGGATCTCCCCACATGCAAATAAAAAGAAGAAAAAAGAACACAGAGGAAAGTGAAGCAGGTGGCTCTGAATCTGGCCCCGATGCATCTCGCAGGTCCCATGCTGACTCTGCGGCAGGAAACAGGGCAGGTTCGAGGGAGTGCTTTCCTGGGAGGGGCGCTGGGGCCTCAGCCAGGCCAAGAGGTTCTCCCCCGGCCAGCCCTGGCTCGAGATCGGCAGCTGGAGTGGCCGCTGGAGCAAGCACGACCACTGGACGGGGAACCCCCTCCTCCAGGTCTGCAGCGGCCCCTGCCTGGAGCTCCTCGGGACGGACGGCAGGTGACACAGGCGCCGGCTCTGCCTCCTGGGCTGGTGCTGGAGTGGCCTCCTCCTCTGCCCCTGCCTGGAGCTCCTCGGGAGGGATGGCAGGTGACACAGGCGCCGGCTCTGCCTCCTGGGCTGGTGCTGGAGTGGCGAGAGGAGCAAAGGTCACCCCCGTGTCTGCATTTCCACGTGCCCGCATTTGCACGTGCCCCCCAGAGAGGGCACACAGCCAGAGCCCAGGGCCCAGCCCAGGACGTCCTCCTGGTGGGCAGTCCAGCACACGGGTGGTCTGAGGCCAGTCTTTGCTCCTGGCCAGCCTCTGCGGGTGCTCCCTGTGTGTCTGGCGCCGACCCCTCCCCATGGGGTCACATGCGCCTCCACCCCTATGCCACCCCCACCTCCCCACACTTCTCACCCTTGGGCTCTGCCTCCTTGGGCCCCAGTGCACCCGGCCCCGTGTGTTTACCATGGGCACCGTGCTCCAGGCTATGGTCAGAAGTGGAGAGCTGGCTCTGGAGCCCAGGTGGCTTTGGGGATGGTTTCCTCCGGCCATCCACCGGCCCTGGTTCCCCAGACCCCCAGGTGTCCACAGTCACCTCGGGCCTGATCTGGCCCTCACCGGTGGACACAGGGATGGGGTCTTCATTGACCGGGTCTCCTTCCTCGATGACCTGGGTGAAGCTCTGCAATGACAGTGACCAGCAGCTGGTCCAGTGGCCCCAAGCCCTGCCCGGCCCTAGTCACTCAGTTGCTGCTGCTTCTGCCCACTGGACCTTCTGCTCCCGGATGTGGCCCAGCCCTGTGTCTGCACAGACCTCCACCCAGGGGAAAGATTCACGTTCAGGGCTCGAGATCAACCTCGGGCAGAGGGGGTCACCCACACTCCACGTCCACCCAGTCATCCTTGGCCTAGGAAGTGGACATGACCAGCCCACCATGTTTCTGACCCACCCACCTTCCAGGCTGTTCCCTCTCAGGCAGACACTCCTATGTAAACCCCCTTCCACACACACACACATACACATAAGGGGAGGGTACATGGGGCTGCTCAGGTGAGATGAGAGGGGGGTTCAGACCTGAACGAAACCACCTGGACCACACTCTGGTACCTTTGGTTGTACTGTGAAAAGGGCCAGAGGTGTCTGGGGTGAGTGAGGCTGCAGTGGCAGCCATGGTAAAATACATTATCCCCGCTGCCTCTTCAGGGGCCATGACATGAGGAATTGGAGGAAAACACGAAAACATGTTGTCAGGTATCCAAATGTCTGGCAGATGAGCCAGGTAGGGGCAGTTTTAGAATGTGGCTGCCTCGTTACCAGGGTTCGAAGTTCTGCTGGGCTCTGTCTTCAGGAGCTGAGGTCACTGCTCAGTGTAGCTCAGTGTTTTGAGGTTACTACCTGTGTCCACTACCCCAAGCATCTCCTTAGACAAGAACAGTGATTTCTGTTGTTGTTTTTTTGGGTTTTTTTTGCATAGTATATTTTACAATTATCATTCATTCCCTTAAACCAACCCCGCCCCCACACAGTCATCACACTGATGCCCATGTCCTCGAGTCCTTGATCCTTTTTGCTCGAGCACATTATCCCCGAACGCCCACCCCCACGGCTGTCCACCTGCTCTCTATCTGCGTGTCTGTCTGTTTTGCTTTTTTGGTCACTAGATTCCACATGTGAGTGAAATCATATGGTAGTTGTCTTTCTCTGGCAGGCTTCTTTCACTCAGCATAATGTTCTCCAGGTCCATCCGTGCTGTCGCAAAGGGTAATCGTCTCTTTTACAGTCAAGTTCTCTTCCATTGTGTCAATGTCCCATCGTTGTTTTACCTCCAGTCTCCTGATGGACACTGGAGCTGCTTCCATATGTTGGCAATTGTAAAATATGCTGCAATGAACATAGGGGGGCTTATGTGCTTTTGAATCAGTGTTTTGGGTTCCTTTGAAAGTATTCCCGGAAGTGGTATTGCTAGTTCAAAAGGCAGACTCATTTTTAATTTTTGAGGTATCTCGATACTGCTTTCCACAGTGGCTGCACCAATCTGCATTCCCACCAACAGCGCAAAAGGGCCCCCTTTCTCCTCATCCCGATTTGTTGATGATTCCCCCTCTGACCTGTGTGAGGTGACATCTCGGTGTGGTGTTGATTTGCAGTTTTCTGATGATTAGTGTCATTGAGGATCTTTGCATGTATCTATTGGCCATCTGTATGTTTTCTTTGAAGAAGTGTCTATTCATGTCCTTGGCCCTGAAATTTTAAATGAGATGTTTTGGGACTCTTTATCTATTTTGGTGTTGACTTTTTTAAGTTCTGTATATATTTGGATATGAATCCTGTATCGGGTGTATCAAGGAATGTGTTCTCCCATTCTGTGGGTTTTCTTTTTGTTCTGTTGATGGCTTCCTTTGCAGTACAAAAGCCTTTTGGTTAGATGCAGTCCATTTCCTCATTTTTTCTTTTGTTTCCCTTGCCTGAGGCAATATATCAGATAACATATTGTTCGGAGCAATGTCAGAGATTCTACGGCCTAGGTTTTCTTCTCGGATGTTTATGGTTTTGAGGCTAACATTTAAGTCTTTAATGCATTGTAATTTCCTCTTGTGTGTGGCGTCAGAAGGTGGTCAAGTTTCATTTTTCTGCACATATCTCTGCAATTTCCCAACCCCATTTATTGAATGAACTATCTGTAGCCCAGTGTATGTGCTGGCCTCCTCTGTCGAATATTAATTGACAGTAAATGAGTCTGTTTGTTTCTGGGCTCTCTGTGCTGTTCCATTGGTTGTGTGTCTCTTTTTATGCCAGCGCCATGCTGTTTTGATCGATACGGCCTTAGAGTTTGATACCAGGGAATGCGATCCCTCCAATTTGGTTCTTCTTTCTCAGGATCTCCTTTGCCATGTGAGGCCTTCTGTGGTTCCATGTAAACCTTTGAAGTATTTCTTCTGGTTCTGGGAAATTTGTCATTGGAATCTTGATGGGAATGACATTGAATCTGTGATTGCTTTGGGTGGCATGCACATTTCAATGATGTTATTTCTTCCCACCCATAAACATGGTGTATACTTCCACTTATTTGTATTTCCTTCCATTTCTTTCTTCAGTACCTTACAGTTTTTCAAGTACTGGTATTTTACATTCTTGGTTAACTACTGTCCTAGGTATTTTATTTTTATTTTCTCGATTCAATCGTAAATGGGATGGTTTTCTCTGTTTCCCTTTCTGACAGCTCGTTATTGGTATGTAAACATGCAACTGGTGTTTGCATACTAATGTCGTATCCTGCTACTTTGCTGAATTCTTTGATCCGTTCGTTCTGCTTGTTTGTGGGCGGAAATTCTCTGGTCTCTCCTTACAGTATCGTGTCCTCTGCAATTACCGACAGCTTTACTCCTTCCTTTCCAGTTCGGATGCCTTTGATTTCCTCTCCTCATCTGAGCACGGCGCTGGGGCTTCCGCTGCTGTGTTGGATAGGAGCGGCGAGAGCGGGCATCCCTGCCTTCTCCCCGACCTGAAGGGAAAAGCTGTAGGTTTTACCGAGTGTGACGTTGGCCGTAGGTGTGTCACATATGGCGTTTACTGTGTGCAGGTATGTTCCCTCTGTTCCCACTTTGCTGAGAGTTTCTTCACAAATGGGTGGTAGATTTCATCAAATGCTCGTTCTGCATCTGTTGGTAAGCTCCTATAAGTTCTATCCTTTCTTTTGTTTAAGGTGAGTGTCACTTTAATAGATCTGCAGATATCATACCAAACTTGCCTCCCAGGAATAAACTCCACTTGATCACGGTGTATGATATTTTTAATGTATTGTCGGATTCGGGTTGTTAACGTTTCACTGAGGATTTTTGCGTCTATGTTCATCAGGGATATAGGCCTATAATTTTCTTTCCTTGTAGTGCCTTTACCTAGTTTTAGTATTAGGATAATGCTGACCTGGTGAAAGGAGCTTGGGGGCTTTCCCTCACATGGAATTTTTTGGAATAGTCCTGACCAGCTGCTGGCCCTGGGATCACATTAGCACGGTGGTCTCTGTCCCAAGGTTGTGGACACACTTACTAAAAGGGCTTAAAAAAGAAAAAAAAAACAAAACCTATGATCATTAATCCATCCGGAATTTAGCTTTGAGATAATCAAAATGCTGTTTCAGATAGAAACAAGGAAAATATGTGAGTGGACACAAAGCGGTACCTGTTGCAACATTCCATTGATAGGCAACTCCCAGGCTAGGTCAAGGAACCGGGACAGAGAGCAGGTCAAGGGTTGGCAGGGGCAGGAGGAGTGGGGAGTGAGTAGTTCTGGTGCAGGGTTTCCCTTTGGGGTGATGGAGCGTCCCGCAACGAGATAGTGGTGGTGGCGCCGGAACAGCATCGTGAATGGACGTCATGCTCACGAGTGGCACACATTTAAAATACAATAACTTTTTTATTATTGAAAACTTATTACGCTATGGGCAAAGGAAGACTAAGACGAGAAAAAAGAAAGGAAAACGAGAAAACAACTCAAAATACAGCAAGTAATAAACATAAGATTAGAGTAAAGGGATCTCCCCACATGCAAATAAAAAGAAGAAAAAAGAACACAGAGGAAAGTGAAGCAGGTGGCTCTGAATCTGGCCCCGATGCATCTCGCAGGTCCCATGCTGACTCTGCGGCAGGAAACAGGGCAGGTTCGAGGGAGTGCTTTCCTGGGAGGGGCGCTGGGGCCTCAGCCAGGCCAAGAGGTTCTCCCCCGGCCAGCCCTGGCTCGAGATCGGCAGCTGGAGTGGCCGCTGGAGCAAGCACGACCACTGGACGGGGAACCCCCTCCTCCAGGTCTGCAGCGGCCCCTGCCTGGAGCTCCTCGGGACGGACGGCAGGTGACACAGGCGCCGGCTCTGCCTCCTGGGCTGGTGCTGGAGTGGCGAGAGGAGCAAAGGTCACCCCCGTGTCTGCATTTCCACGTGCCCGCATTTGCACGTGCCCCCCAGAGAGGGCACACAGCCAGAGCCCAGGGCCCAGCCCAGGACGTCCTCCTGGTGGGCAGTCCAGCACACGGGTGGTCTGAGGCCAGTCTTTGCTCCTGGCCAGCCTCTGCGGGTGCTCCCTGTGTGTCTGGCGCCGACCCCTCCCCATGGGGTCACATGCGCCTCCACCCCTATGCCACCCCCACCTCCCCACACTTCTCACCCTTGGGCTCTGCCTCCTTGGGCCCCAGTGCACCCGGCCCCGTGTGTTTACCATGGGCACCGTGCTCCAGGCTATGGTCAGAAGTGGAGAGCTGGCTCTGGAGCCCAGGTGGCTTTGGGGATGGTTTCCTCCGGCCATCCACCGGCCCTGGTTCCCCAGACCCCCAGGTGTCCACAGTCACCTCGGGCCTGATCTGGCCCTCACCGGTGGACACAGGGATGGGGTCTTCATTGACCGGGTCTCCTTCCTCGATGACCTGGGTGAAGCTCTGCAATGACAGTGACCAGCAGCTGGTCCAGTGGCCCCAAGCCCTGCCCGGCCCTAGTCACGCAGTTGCTGCTGCTTCTGCCCACTGGACCTTCTGCTCCCGGATGTGGCCCAGCCCTGTGTCTGCACAGACCTCCACCCAGGGGAAAGATTCACGTTCAGGGCTCGAGATCAACCTCGGGCAGAGGGGGTCACCCACACTCCACGTCCACCCAGTCATCCTTGGCCTAGGAAGTGGACATGACCAGCCCACCATGTTTCTGACCCACCCACCTTCCAGGCTATTCCCTCTCAGGCAGACACTCCTATGTAAACCCCCTTCCACACACACACACATACACATAAGGGGAGGGTACATGGGGCTGCTCAGGTGAGATGAGAGGGGGGTTCAGACCTGAACGAAACCACCTGGACCACACTCTGGTACCTTTGGTTGTACTGTGAAAAGGGCCAGAGGTGTCTGGGGTGAGTGAGGCTGCAGTGGCAGCCATGGTAAAATACATTATCCCCGCTGCCTCTTCAGGGGCCATGACATGAGGAATTGGAGGAAAACACGAAAACATGTTGTCAGGTATCCAAATGTCTGGCAGATGAGCCAGGTAGGGGCAGTTTTAGAATGTGGCTGCCTCGTTACCAGGGTTCGAAGTTCTGCTGGGCTCTGTCTTCAGGAGCTGAGGTCACTGCTCAGTGTAGCTCAGTGTTTTGAGGTTACTACCTGTGTCCACTACCCCAAGCATCTCCTTAGACAAGAACAGTGATTTCTGTTGTTGTTTTTTTGGGTTTTTTTTGCATAGTATATTTTACAATTATCATTCATTCCCTTAAACCAACCCCGCCCCCACACAGTCATCACACTGATGCCCATGTCCTCGAGTCCTTGATCCTTTTTGCTCGAGCACATTATCCCCGAACGCCCACCCCCACGGCTGTCCACCTGCTCTCTATCTGCGTGTCTGTCTGTTTTGCTTTTTTGGTCACTAGATTCCACATGTGAGTGAAATCATATGGTAGTTGTCTTTCTCTGGCAGGCTTCTTTCACTCAGCATAATGTTCTCCAGGTCCATCCGTGCTGTCGCAAAGGGTAATCGTCTCTTTTACAGTCAAGTTCTCTTCCATTGTGTCAATGTCCCATCGTTGTTTTACCTCCAGTCTCCTGATGGACACTGGAGCTGCTTCCATATGTTGGCAATTGTAAAATATGCTGCAATGAACATAGGGGGGCTTATGTGCTTTTGAATCAGTGTTTTGGGTTCCTTTGAAAGTATTCCCGGAAGTGGTATTGCTAGTTCAAAAGGCAGACTCATTTTTAATTTTTGAGGTATCTCGATACTGCTTTCCACAGTGGCTGCACCAATCTGCATTCCCACCAACAGCGCAAAAGGGCCCCCTTTCTCCTCATCCCGATTTGTTGATGATTCCCCCTCTGACCTGTGTGAGGTGACATCTCGGTGTGGTGTTGATTTGCAGTTTTCTGATGATTAGTGTCATTGAGGATCTTTGCATGTATCTATTGGCCATCTGTATGTTTTCTTTGAAGAAGTGTCTATTCATGTCCTTGGCCCTGAAATTTTAAATGAGATGTTTTGGGACTCTTTATCTATTTTGGTGTTGACTTTTTTAAGTTCTGTATATATTTGGATATGAATCCTGTATCGGGTGTATCAAGGAATGTGTTCTCCCATTCTGTGGGTTTTCTTTTTGTTCTGTTGATGGCTTCCTTTGCAGTACAAAAGCCTTTTGGTTAGATGCAGTCCATTTCCTCATTTTTTCTTTTGTTTCCCTTGCCTGAGGCAATATATCAGATAACATATTGTTCGGAGCAATGTCAGAGATTCTACGGCCTAGGTTTTCTTCTCGGATGTTTATGGTTTTGAGGCTAACATTTAAGTCTTTAATGCATTGTAATTTCCTCTTGTGTGTGGCGTCAGAAGGTGGTCAAGTTTCATTTTTCTGCACATATCTCTGCAATTTCCCAACCCCATTTATTGAATGAACTATCTGTAGCCCAGTGTATGTGCTGGCCTCCTCTGTCGAATATTAATTGACAGTAAATGAGTCTGTTTGTTTCTGGGCTCTCTGTGCTGTTCCATTGGTTGTGTGTCTCTTTTTATGCCAGCGCCATGCTGTTTTGATCGATACGGCCTTAGAGTTTGATACCAGGGAATGCGATCCCTCCAATTTGGTTCTTCTTTCTCAGGATCTCCTTTGCCATGTGAGGCCTTCTGTGGTTCCATGTAAACCTTTGAAGTATTTCTTCTGGTTCTGGGAAATTTGTCATTGGAATCTTGATGGGAATGACATTGAATCTGTGATTGCTTTGGGTGGCATGCACATTTCAATGATGTTATTTCTTCCCACCCATAAACATGGTGTATACTTCCACTTATTTGTATTTCCTTCCATTTCTTTCTTCAGTACCTTACAGTTTTTCAAGTACTGGTATTTTACATTCTTGGTTAACTACTGTCCTAGGTATTTTATTTTTATTTTCTCGATTCAATCGTAAATGGGATGGTTTTCTCTGTTTCCCTTTCTGACAGCTCGTTATTGGTATGTAAACATGCAACTGGTGTTTGCATACTAATGTCGTATCCTGCTACTTTGCTGAATTCTTTGATCCGTTCGTTCTGCTTGTTTGTGGGCGGAAATTCTCTGGTCTCTCCTTACAGTATCGTGTCCTCTGCAATTACCGACAGCTTTACTCCTTCCTTTCCAGTTCGGATGCCTTTGATTTCCTCTCCTCATCTGAGCACGGCGCTGGGGCTTCCGCTGCTGTGTTGGATAGGAGCGGCGAGAGCGGGCATCCCTGCCTTCTCCCCGACCTGAAGGGAAAAGCTGTAGGTTTTACCGAGTGTGACGTTGGCCGTAGGTGTGTCACATATGGCGTTTACTGTGTGCAGGTATGTTCCCTCTGTTCCCACTTTGCTGAGAGTTTCTTCACAAATGGGTGGTAGATTTCATCAAATGCTCGTTCTGCATCTGTTGGTAAGCTCCTATAAGTTCTATCCTTTCTTTTGTTTAAGGTGAGTGTCACTTTAATAGATCTGCAGATATCATACCAAACTTGCCTCCCAGGAATAAACTCCACTTGATCACGGTGTATGATATTTTTAATGTATTGTCGGATTCGGGTTGTTAACGTTTCACTGAGGATTTTTGCGTCTATGTTCATCAGGGATATAGGCCTATAATTTTCTTTCCTTGTAGTGCCTTTACCTAGTTTTAGTATTAGGATAATGCTGACCTGGTGAAAGGAGCTTGGGGGCTTTCCCTCACATGGAATTTTTTGGAATAGTCCTGACCAGCTGCTGGCCCTGGGATCACATTAGCACGGTGGTCTCTGTCCCAAGGTTGTGGACACACTTACTAAAAGGGCTTAAAAAAGAAAAAAAAAACAAAACCTATGATCATTAATCCATCCGGAATTTAGCTTTGAGATAATCAAAATGCTGTTTCAGATAGAAACAAGGAAAATATGTGAGTGGACACAAAGCGGTACCTGTTGCAACATTCCATTGATAGGCAACTCCCAGGCTAGGTCAAGGAACCGGGACAGAGAGCAGGTCAAGGGTTGGCAGGGGCAGGAGGAGTGGGGAGTGAGTAGTTCTGGTGCAGGGTTTCCCTTTGGGGTGATGGAGCGTCCCGCAACGAGATAGTGGTGGTGGCGCCGGAACAGCATCGTGAATGGACGTCATGCTCACGAGTGGCACACATTTAAAATACAATAACTTTTTTATTATTGAAAACTTATTACGCTATGGGCAAAGGAAGACTAAGACGAGAAAAAAGAAAGGAAAACGAGAAAACAACTCAAAATACAGCAAGTAATAAACATAAGATTAGAGTAAAGGGATCTCCCCACATGCAAATAAAAAGAAGAAAAAAGAACACAGAGGAAAGTGAAGCAGGTGGCTCTGAATCTGGCCCCGATGCATCTCGCAGGTCCCATGCTGACTCTGCGGCAGGAAACAGGGCAGGTTCGAGGGAGTGCTTTCCTGGGAGGGGCGCTGGGGCCTCAGCCAGGCCAAGAGGTTCTCCCCCGGCCAGCCCTGGCTCGAGATCGGCAGCTGGAGTGGCCGCTGGAGCAAGCACGACCACTGGACGGGGAACCCCCTCCTCCAGGTCTGCAGCGGCCCCTGCCTGGAGCTCCTCGAGACGGACGGCAGGTGACACAGGCGCCGGCTCTGCCTCCTGGGCTGGTGCTGGAGTGGCCTCCTCCTCTGCCCCTGCCTGGAGCTCCTCGGGAGGGATGGCAGGTGACACAGGCGCCGGCTCTGCCTCCTGGGCTGGTGCTGGAGTGGCGAGAGGAGCAAAGGTCACCCCCGTGTCTGCATTTCCACGTGCCCGCATTTGCACGTGCCCCCCAGAGAGGGCACACAGCCAGAGCCCAGGGCCCAGCCCAGGACGTCCTCCTGGTGGGCAGTCCAGCACACGGGTGGTCTGAGGCCAGTCTTTGCTCCTGGCCAGCCTCTGCGGGTGCTCCCTGTGTGTCTGGCGCCGACCCCTCCCCATGGGGTCACATGCGCCTCCACCCCTATGCCACCCCCACCTCCCCACACTTCTCACCCTTGGGCTCTGCCTCCTTGGGCCCCAGTGCACCCGGCCCCGTGTGTTTACCATGGGCACCGTGCTCCAGGCTATGGTCAGAAGTGGAGAGCTGGCTCTGGAGCCCAGGTGGCTTTGGGGATGGTTTCCTCCGGCCATCCACCGGCCCTGGTTCCCCAGACCCCCAGGTGTCCACAGTCACCTCGGGCCTGATCTGGCCCTCACCGGTGGACACAGGGATGGGGTCTTCATTGACCGGGTCTCCTTCCTCGATGACCTGGGTGAAGCTCTGCAATGACAGTGACCAGCAGCTGGTCCAGTGGCCCCAAGCCCTGCCCGGCCCTAGTCACGCAGTTGCTGCTGCTTCTGCCCACTGGACCTTCTGCTCCCGGATGTGGCCCAGCCCTGTGTCTGCACAGACCTCCACCCAGGGGAAAGATTCACGTTCAGGGCTCGAGATCAACCTCGGGCAGAGGGGGTCACCCACACTCCACGTCCACCCAGTCATCCTTGGCCTAGGAAGTGGACATGACCAGCCCACCATGTTTCTGACCCACCCACCTTCCAGGCTATTCCCTCTCAGGCAGACACTCCTATGTAAACCCCCTTCCACACACACACACATACACATAAGGGGAGGGTACATGGGGCTGCTCAGGTGAGATGAGAGGGGGGTTCAGACCTGAACGAAACCACCTGGACCACACTCTGGTACCTTTGGTTGTACTGTGAAAAGGGCCAGAGGTGTCTGGGGTGAGTGAGGCTGCAGTGGCAGCCATGGTAAAATACATTATCCCCGCTGCCTCTTCAGGGGCCATGACATGAGGAATTGGAGGAAAACACGAAAACATGTTGTCAGGTATCCAAATGTCTGGCAGATGAGCCAGGTAGGGGCAGTTTTAGAATGTGGCTGCCTCGTTACCAGGGTTCGAAGTTCTGCTGGGCTCTGTCTTCAGGAGCTGAGGTCACTGCTCAGTGTAGCTCAGTGTTTTGAGGTTACTACCTGTGTCCACTACCCCAAGCATCTCCTTAGACAAGAACAGTGATTTCTGTTGTTGTTTTTTTGGGTTTTTTTTGCATAGTATATTTTACAATTATCATTCATTCCCTTAAACCAACCCCGCCCCCACACAGTCATCACACTGATGCCCATGTCCTCGAGTCCTTGATCCTTTTTGCTCGAGCACATTATCCCCGAACGCCCACCCCCACGGCTGTCCACCTGCTCTCTATCTGCGTGTCTGTCTGTTTTGCTTTTTTGGTCACTAGATTCCACATGTGAGTGAAATCATATGGTAGTTGTCTTTCTCTGGCAGGCTTCTTTCACTCAGCATAATGTTCTCCAGGTCCATCCGTGCTGTCGCAAAGGGTAATCGTCTCTTTTACAGTCAAGTTCTCTTCCATTGTGTCAATGTCCCATCGTTGTTTTACCTCCAGTCTCCTGATGGACACTGGAGCTGCTTCCATATGTTGGCAATTGTAAAATATGCTGCAATGAACATAGGGGGGCTTATGTGCTTTTGAATCAGTGTTTTGGGTTCCTTTGAAAGTATTCCCGGAAGTGGTATTGCTAGTTCAAAAGGCAGACTCATTTTTAATTTTTGAGGTATCTCGATACTGCTTTCCACAGTGGCTGCACCAATCTGCATTCCCACCAACAGCGCAAAAGGGCCCCCTTTCTCCTCATCCCGATTTGTTGATGATTC
The DNA here is from genome assembly GCF_987537825.1 of Furipterus horrens. Lineage (NCBI taxonomy): Eukaryota > Metazoa > Chordata > Mammalia > Chiroptera > Furipteridae > Furipterus > Furipterus horrens. Next base: position 179,855,778 of record NW_028327174.1, on the reverse strand, counting down.
CCCCTCTGACCTGTGTGAGGTGACATCTCGGTGTGGTGTTGATTTGCAGTTTTCTGATGATTAGTGTCATTGAGGATCTTTGCATGTATCTATTGGCCATCTGTATGTTTTCTTTGAAGAAGTGTCTATTCATGTCCTTGGCCCTGAAATTTTAAATGAGATGTTTTGGGACTCTTTATCTATTTTGGTGTTGACTTTTTTAAGTTCTGTATATATTTGGATATGAATCCTGTATCGGGTGTATCAAGGAATGTGTTCTCCCATTCTGTGGGTTTTCTTTTTGTTCTGTTGATGGCTTCCTTTGCAGTACAAAAGCCTTTTGGTTAGATGCAGTCCATTTCCTCATTTTTTCTTTTGTTTCCCTTGCCTGAGGCAATATATCAGATAACATATTGTTCGGAGCAATGTCAGAGATTCTACAGCCTAGGTTTTCTTCTCGGATGTTTATGGTTTTGAGGCTAACATTTAAGTCTTTAATGCATTGTAATTTCCTCTTGTGTGTGGCGTCAGAAGGTGGTCAAGTTTCATTTTTCTGCACATATCTCTGCAATTTCCCAACCCCATTTATTGAATGAACTATCTGTAGCCCAGTGTATGTGCTGGCCTCCTCTGTCGAATATTAATTGACAGTAAATGAGTCTGTTTGTTTCTGGGCTCTCTGTGCTGTTCCATTGGTTGTGTGTCTCTTTTTATGCCAGCGCCATGCTGTTTTGATCGATACGGCCTTAGAGTTTGATACCAGGGAATGCGATCCCTCCAATTTGGTTCTTCTTTCTCAGGATCTCCTTTGCCATGTGAGGCCTTCTGTGGTTCCATGTAAACCTTTGAAGTATTTCTTCTGGTTCTGGGAAATTTGTCATTGGAATCTTGATGGGAATGACATTGAATCTGTGATTGCTTTGGGTGGCATGCACATTTCAATGATGTTATTTCTTCCCACCCATAAACATGGTGTATACTTCCACTTATTTGTATTTCCTTCCATTTCTTTCTTCAGTACCTTACAGTTTTTCAAGTACTGGTATTTTACATTCTTGGTTAACTACTGTCCTAGGTATTTTATTTTTATTTTCTCGATTCAATCGTAAATGGGATGGTTTTCTCTGTTTCCCTTTCTGACAGCTCGTTATTGGTATGTAAACATGCAACTGGTGTTTGCATACTAATGTCGTATCCTGCTACTTTGCTGAATTCTTTGATCCGTTCGTTCTGCTTGTTTGTGGGCGGAAATTCTCTGGTCTCTCCTTACAGTATCGTGTCCTCTGCAATTACCGACAGCTTTACTCCTTCCTTTCCAGTTCGGATGCCTTTGATTTCCTCTCCTCATCTGAGCACGGCGCTGGGGCTTCCGCTGCTGTGTTGGATAGGAGCGGCGAGAGCGGGCATCCCTGCCTTCTCCCCGACCTGAAGGGAAAAGCTGTAGGTTTTACCGAGTGTGACGTTGGCCGTAGGTGTGTCACATATGGCGTTTACTGTGTGCAGGTATGTTCCCTCTGTTCCCACTTTGCTGAGAGTTTCTTCACAAATGGGTGGTAGATTTCATCAAATGCTCGTTCTGCATCTGTTGGTAAGCTCCTATAAGTTCTATCCTTTCTTTTGTTTAAGGTGAGTGTCACTTTAATAGATCTGCAGATATCATACCAAACTTGCCTCCCAGGAATAAACTCCACTTGATCACGGTGTATGATATTTTTAATGTATTGTCGGATTCGGGTTGTTAACGTTTCACTGAGGATTTTTGCGTCTATGTTCATCAGGGATATAGGCCTATAATTTTCTTTCCTTGTAGTGCCTTTACCTAGTTTTAGTATTAGGATAATGCTGACCTGGTGAAAGGAGCTTGGGGGCTTTCCCTCACATGGAATTTTTTGGAATAGTCCTGACCAGCTGCTGGCCCTGGGATCACATTAGCACGGTGGTCTCTGTCCCAAGGTTGTGGACACACTTACTAAAAGGGCTTAAAAAAGAAAAAAAAAACAAAACCTATGATCATTAATCCATCCGGAATTTAGCTTTGAGATAATCAAAATGCTGTTTCAGATAGAAACAAGGAAAATATGTGAGTGGACACAAAGCGGTACCTGTTGCAACATTCCATTGATAGGCAACTCCCAGGCTAGGTCAAGGAACCGGGACAGAGAGCAGGTCAAGGGTTGGCAGGGGCAGGAGGAGTGGGGAGTGAGTAGTTCTGGTGCAGGGTTTCCCTTTGGGGTGATGGAGCGTCCCGCAACGAGATAGTGGTGGTGGCGCCGGAACAGCATCGTGAATGGACGTCATGCTCACGAGTGGCACACATTTAAAATACAATAACTTTTTTATTATTGAAAACTTATTACGCTATGGGCAAAGGAAGACTAAGACGAGAAAAAAGAAAGGAAAACGAGAAAACAACTCAAAATACAGCAAGTAATAAACATAAGATTAGAGTAAAGGGATCTCCCCACATGCAAATAAAAAGAAGAAAAAAGAACACAGAGGAAAGTGAAGCAGGTGGCTCTGAATCTGGCCCCGATGCATCTCGCAGGTCCCATGCTGACTCTGCGGCAGGAAACAGGGCAGGTTCGAGGGAGTGCTTTCCTGGGAGGGGCGCTGGGGCCTCAGCCAGGCCAAGAGGTTCTCCCCCGGCCAGCCCTGGCTCGAGATCGGCAGCTGGAGTGGCCGCTGGAGCAAGCACGACCACTGGACGGGGAACCCCCTCCTCCAGGTCTGCAGCGGCCCCTGCCTGGAGCTCCTCGGGACGGACGGCAGGTGACACAGGCGCCGGCTCTGCCTCCTGGGCTGGTGCTGGAGTGGCCTCCTCCTCTGCCCCTGCCTGGAGCTCCTCGGGAGGGATGGCAGGTGACACAGGCGCCGGCTCTGCCTCCTGGGCTGGTGCTGGAGTGGCGAGAGGAGCAAAGGTCACCCCCGTGTCTGCATTTCCACGTGCCCGCATTTGCACGTGCCCCCCAGAGAGGGCACACAGCCAGAGCCCAGGGCCCAGCCCAGGACGTCCTCCTGGTGGGCAGTCCAGCACACGGGTGGTCTGAGGCCAGTCTTTGCTCCTGGCCAGCCTCTGCGGGTGCTCCCTGTGTGTCTGGCGCCGACCCCTCCCCATGGGGTCACATGCGCCTCCACCCCTATGCCACCCCCACCTCCCCACACTTCTCACCCTTGGGCTCTGCCTCCTTGGGCCCCAGTGCACCCGGCCCCGTGTGTTTACCATGGGCACCGTGCTCCAGGCTATGGTCAGAAGTGGAGAGCTGGCTCTGGAGCCCAGGTGGCTTTGGGGATGGTTTCCTCCGGCCATCCACCGGCCCTGGTTCCCCAGACCCCCAGGTGTCCACAGTCACCTCGGGCCTGATCTGGCCCTCACCGGTGGACACAGGGATGGGGTCTTCATTGACCGGGTCTCCTTCCTCGATGACCTGGGTGAAGCTCTGCAATGACAGTGACCAGCAGCTGGTCCAGTGGCCCCAAGCCCTGCCCGGCCCTAGTCACGCAGTTGCTGCTGCTTCTGCCCACTGGACCTTCTGCTCCCGGATGTGGCCCAGCCCTGTGTCTGCACAGACCTCCACCCAGGGGAAAGATTCACGTTCAGGGCTCGAGATCAACCTCGGGCAGAGGGGGTCACCCACACTCCACGTCCACCCAGTCATCCTTGGCCTAGGAAGTGGACATGACCAGCCCACCATGTTTCTGACCCACCCACCTTCCAGGCTATTCCCTCTCAGGCAGACACTCCTATGTAAACCCCCTTCCACACACACACACATACACATAAGGGGAGGGTACATGGGGCTGCTCAGGTGAGATGAGAGGGGGGTTCAGACCTGAACGAAACCACCTGGACCACACTCTGGTACCTTTGGTTGTACTGTGAAAAGGGCCAGAGGTGTCTGGGGTGAGTGAGGCTGCAGTGGCAGCCATGGTAAAATACATTATCCCCGCTGCCTCTTCAGGGGCCATGACATGAGGAATTGGAGGAAAACACGAAAACATGTTGTCAGGTATCCAAATGTCTGGCAGATGAGCCAGGTAGGGGCAGTTTTAGAATGTGGCTGCCTCGTTACCAGGGTTCGAAGTTCTGCTGGGCTCTGTCTTCAGGAGCTGAGGTCACTGCTCAGTGTAGCTCAGTGTTTTGAGGTTACTACCTGTGTCCACTACCCCAAGCATCTCCTTAGACAAGAACAGTGATTTCTGTTGTTGTTTTTTTGGGTTTTTTTTGCATAGTATATTTTACAATTATCATTCATTCCCTTAAACCAACCCCGCCCCCACACAGTCATCACACTGATGCCCATGTCCTCGAGTCCTTGATCCTTTTTGCTCGAGCACATTATCCCCGAACGCCCACCCCCACGGCTGTCCACCTGCTCTCTATCTGCGTGTCTGTCTGTTTTGCTTTTTTGGTCACTAGATTCCACATGTGAGTGAAATCATATGGTAGTTGTCTTTCTCTGGCAGGCTTCTTTCACTCAGCATAATGTTCTCCAGGTCCATCCGTGCTGTCGCAAAGGGTAATCGTCTCTTTTACAGTCAAGTTCTCTTCCATTGTGTCAATGTCCCATCGTTGTTTTACCTCCAGTCTCCTGATGGACACTGGAGCTGCTTCCATATGTTGGCAATTGTAAAATATGCTGCAATGAACATAGGGGGGCTTATGTGCTTTTGAATCAGTGTTTTGGGTTCCTTTGAAAGTATTCCCGGAAGTGGTATTGCTAGTTCAAAAGGCAGACTCATTTTTAATTTTTGAGGTATCTCGATACTGCTTTCCACAGTGGCTGCACCAATCTGCATTCCCACCAACAGCGCAAAAGGGCCCCCTTTCTCCTCATCCCGATTTGTTGATGATTCCCCCTCTGACCTGTGTGAGGTGACATCTCGGTGTGGTGTTGATTTGCAGTTTTCTGATGATTAGTGTCATTGAGGATCTTTGCATGTATCTATTGGCCATCTGTATGTTTTCTTTGAAGAAGTGTCTATTCATGTCCTTGGCCCTGAAATTTTAAATGAGATGTTTTGGGACTCTTTATCTATTTTGGTGTTGACTTTTTTAAGTTCTGTATATATTTGGATATGAATCCTGTATCGGGTGTATCAAGGAATGTGTTCTCCCATTCTGTGGGTTTTCTTTTTGTTCTGTTGATGGCTTCCTTTGCAGTACAAAAGCCTTTTGGTTAGATGCAGTCCATTTCCTCATTTTTTCTTTTGTTTCCCTTGCCTGAGGCAATATATCAGATAACATATTGTTCGGAGCAATGTCAGAGATTCTACGGCCTAGGTTTTCTTCTAGGATGTTTATGGTTTTGAGGCTAACATTTAAGTCTTTAATGCATTGTAATTTCCTCTTGTGTGTGGCGTCAGAAGGTGGTCAAGTTTCATTTTTCTGCACATATCTCTGCAATTTCCCAACCCCATTTATTGAATGAACTATCTGTAGCCCAGTGTATGTGCTGGCCTCCTCTGTCGAATATTAATTGACAGTAAATGAGTCTGTTTGTTTCTGGGCTCTCTGTGCTGTTCCATTGGTTGTGTGTCTCTTTTTATGCCAGCGCCATGCTGTTTTGATCGATACGGCCTTAGAGTTTGATACCAGGGAATGCGATCCCTCCAATTTGGTTCTTCTTTCTCAGGATCTCCTTTGCCATGTGAGGCCTTCTGTGGTTCCATGTAAACCTTTGAAGTATTTCTTCTGGTTCTGGGAAATTTGTCATTGGAATCTTGATGGGAATGACATTGAATCTGTGATTGCTTTGGGTGGCATGCACATTTCAATGATGTTATTTCTTCCCACCCATAAACATGGTGTATACTTCCACTTATTTGTATTTCCTTCCATTTCTTTCTTCAGTACCTTACAGTTTTTCAAGTACTGGTATTTTACATTCTTGGTTAACTACTGTCCTAGGTATTTTATTTTTATTTTCTCGATTCAATCGTAAATGGGATGGTTTTCTCTGTTTCCCTTTCTGACAGCTCGTTATTGGTATGTAAACATGCAACTGGTGTTTGCATGCTAATGTCGTATCCTGCTACTTTGCTGAATTCTTTGATCCGTTCGTTCTGCTTGTTTGTGGGCGGAAATTCTCTGGTCTCTCCTTACAGTATCGTGTCCTCTGCAATTACCGACAGCTTTACTCCTTCCTTTCCAGTTCGGATGCCTTTGATTTCCTCTCCTCATCTGAGCACGGCGCTGGGGCTTCCGCTGCTGTGTTGGATAGGAGCGGCGAGAGCGGGCATCCCTGCCTTCTCCCCGACCTGAAGGGAAAAGCTGTAGGTTTTACCGAGTGTGACGTTGGCCGTAGGTGTGTCACATATGGCGTTTACTGTGTGCAGGTATGTTCCCTCTGTTCCCACTTTGCTGAGAGTTTCTTCACAAATGGGTGGTAGATTTCATCAAATGCTCGTTCTGCATCTGTTGGTAAGCTCCTATAAGTTCTATCCTTTCTTTTGTTTAAGGTGAGTGTCACTTTAATAGATCTGCAGATATCATACCAAACTTGCCTCCCAGGAATAAACTCCACTTGATCACGGTGTATGATATTTTTAATGTATTGTCAGGTTCGGGTTTTGTTAACGTTTTGTGGGGGATTTTTGCGTCTATGTTCGCCAGGGATATAGGCTTAGGATTTTCTTTCCGTGTAGTGTCTTTACCTGGTTTTAGTATTAGCATAATGCTGACCTGGTGAAAGGAGCTTGGGGGCTTTCCCTCACATGGAATTTTTTGGAATAGTCCTGACCAGCTGCTGGCCCTGGGATCACATTAGCACGGTGGTCTCTGTCCCAAGGTTGTGGACACACTTACTAAAAGGGCTTAAAAAAGAAAAAAAAAACAAAACCTATGATCATTAATCCATCCGGAATTTAGCTTTGAGATAATCAAAATGCTGTTTCAGATAGAAACAAGGAAAATATGTGAGTGGACACAAAGCGGTACCTGTTGCAACATTCCATTGATAGGCAACTCCCAGGCTAGGTCAAGGAACCGGGACAGAGAGCAGATCAAGGGTTGGCAGGGGCAGGAGGAGTGGGGAGTGAGTAGTTCTGGTGCAGGGTTTCCCTTTGGGGTGATGGAGCGTCCCGCAACGAGATAGTGGTGGTGGCGCCGGAACAGCATCGTGAATGGACGTCATGCTCACGAGTGGCACACATTTGAAATACAATAACTTTTTTATTATTGAAAACTTATTACGCTATGGGCAAAGGAAGACTAAGACGAGAAAAAAGAAAGGAAAACGAGAAAACAACTCAAAATACAGCAAGTAATAAACATAAGATTAGAGTAAAGGGATCTCCCCACATGCAAATAAAAAGAAGAAAAAAGAACACAGAGGAAAGTGAAGCAGGTGGCTCTGAATCTGGCCCCGATGCATCTCGCAGGTCCCATGCTGACTCTGCGGCAGGAACCGGGGCAGGTTCGAGAGAGGGCTCTCCTTGGATGGGCGCTAGGGCCTCAGCCAGGCCAAGAGGTTCTCCCCCGGCCAGCCCTGGCTCGAGATCGGCAGCTGGAGTGGCCGCTGGAGCAAGCATGGCCACTGGACGGGGAACCCCCTCCTCCAGGTCTGCAGCGGCCCCTGCCTGGAGCTCCTCGGGACGGACGGCAGGTGACAAAGGCGCCGGCTCTGCCTCCTGGGCTGGTGCTGGAGTGGCGAGAGGAGCAAAGGTCACCCTCGTGTCTGCATTTGCACGTGCCCCCCAGAGAGGGCACACAGCCAGAGCCCAGGGCCCAGCCCAGGACGTCCTCCTGGTGGGCAGTCCAGCACACGGGTGGTCTGAGGCCAGTCTTTGCTCCTGGCCAGCCTCTGCGGGTGCTCCCTGTGTGTCTGGCGCCGACCCCTCCCCATGGGGTCACATGCGCCTCCACCCCTATGCCACCCCCACCTCCCCACACTTCTCACCCTTGGGCTCTGCCTCCTTGGGCCCCAGTGCACCCGGCCCCGTGTGTTTACCATGGGCACCGTGCTCCAGGCTATGGTCAGAAGTGGAGAGCTGGCTCTGGAGCCCAGGTGGCTTTGGGGATGGTTTCCTCCGGCCATCCACCGGCCCTGGTTCCCCAGACCCCCAGGTGTCCACAGTCACCTCGGGCCTGATCTGGCCCTCACCGGTGGACACAGGGATGGGGTCTTCATTGACCGGGTCTCCTTCCTCGATGACCTGGGTGAAGCTCTGCAATGACAGTGACCAGCAGCTGGTCCAGTGGCCCCAAGCCCTGCCCGGCCCTAGTCACTCAGTTGCTGCTGCTTCTGCCCACTGGACCTTCTGCTCCCGGATGTGGCCCAGCCCTGTGTCTGCACAGACCTCCACCCAGGGGAAAGATTCACGTTCAGGGCTCGAGATCAACCTCGGGCAGAGGGGGTCACCCACACTCCACGTCCACCCAGTCATCCTTGGCCTAGGAAGTGGACATGACCAGCCCACCATGTTTCTGACCCACCCACCTTCCAGGCTGTTCCCTCTCAGGCAGACACTCCTATGTAAACCCCCTTCCACACACACACACATACACATAAGGGGAGGGTACATGGGGCTGCTCAGGTGAGATGAGAGGGGGGTTCAGACCTGAACGAAACCACCTGGACCACACTCTGGTACCTTTGGTTGTACTGTGAAAAGGGCCAGAGGTGTCTGGGGTGAGTGAGGCTGCAGTGGCAGCCATGGTAAAATACATTATCCCCGCTGCCTCTTCAGGGGCCATGACATGAGGAATTGGAGGAAAACACGAAAACATGTTGTCAGGTATCCAAATGTCTGGCAGATGAGCCAGGTAGGGGCAGTTTTAGAATGTGGCTGCCTCGTTACCAGGGTTCGAAGTTCTGCTGGGCTCTGTCTTCAGGAGCTGAGGTCACTGCTCAGTGTAGCTCAGTGTTTTGAGGTTACTACCTGTGTCCACTACCCCAAGCATCTCCTTAGACAAGAACAGTGATTTCTGTTGTTGTTTTTTTGGGTTTTTTTTGCATAGTATATTTTACAATTATCATTCATTCCCTTAAACCAACCCCGCCCCCACACAGTCATCACACTGATGCCCATGTCCTCGAGTCCTTGATCCTTTTTGCTCGAGCACATTATCCCCGAACGCCCACCCCCACGGCTGTCCACCTGCTCTCTATCTGCGTGTCTGTCTGTTTTGCTTTTTTGGTCACTAGATTCCACATGTGAGTGAAATCATATGGTAGTTGTCTTTCTCTGGCAGGCTTCTTTCACTCAGCATAATGTTCTCCAGGTCCATCCGTGCTGTCGCAAAGGGTAATCGTCTCTTTTACAGTCAAGTTCTCTTCCATTGTGTCAATGTCCCATCGTTGTTTTACCTCCAGTCTCCTGATGGACACTGGAGCTGCTTCCATATGTTGGCAATTGTAAAATATGCTGCAATGAACATAGGGGGGCTTATGTGCTTTTGAATCAGTGTTTTGGGTTCCTTTGAAAGTATTCCCGGAAGTGGTATTGCTAGTTCAAAAGGCAGACTCATTTTTAATTTTTGAGGTATCTCGATACTGCTTTCCACAGTGGCTGCACCAATCTGCATTCCCACCAACAGCGCAAAAGGGCCCCCTTTCTCCTCATCCCGATTTGTTGATGATTCCCCCTCTGACCTGTGTGAGGTGACATCTCGGTGTGGTGTTGATTTGCAGTTTTCTGATGATTAGTGTCATTGAGGATCTTTGCATGTATCTATTGGCCATCTGTATGTTTTCTTTGAAGAAGTGTCTATTCATGTCCTTGGCCCTGAAATTTTAAATGAGATGTTTTGGGACTCTTTATCTATTTTGGTGTTGACTTTTTTAAGTTCTGTATATATTTGGATATGAATCCTGTATCGGGTGTATCAAGGAATGTGTTCTCCCATTCTGTGGGTTTTCTTTTTGTTCTGTTGATGGCTTCCTTTGCAGTACAAAAGCCTTTTGGTTAGATGCAGTCCATTTCCTCATTTTTTCTTTTGTTTCCCTTGCCTGAGGCAATATATCAGATAACATATTGTTCGGAGCAATGTCAGAGATTCTACGGCCTAGGTTTTCTTCTAGGATGTTTATGGTTTTGAGGCTAACATTTAAGTCTTTAATGCATTGTAATTTCCTCTTGTGTGTGGCGTCAGAAGGTGGTCAAGTTTCATTTTTCTGCACATATCTCTGCAATTTCCCAACCCCATTTATTGAATGAACTATCTGTAGCCCAGTGTATGTGCTGGCCTCCTCTGTCGAATATTAATTGACAGTAAATGAGTCTGTTTGTTTCTGGGCTCTCTGTGCTGTTCCATTGGTTGTGTGTCTCTTTTTATGCCAGCGCCATGCTGTTTTGATCGATACGGCCTTAGAGTTTGATACCAGGGAATGCGATCCCTCCAATTTGGTTCTTCTTTCTCAGGATCTCCTTTGCCATGTGAGGCCTTCTGTGGTTCCATGTAAACCTTTGAAGTATTTCTTCTGGTTCTGGGAAATTTGTCATTGGAATCTTGATGGGAATGACATTGAATCTGTGATTGCTTTGGGTGGCATGCACATTTCAATGATGTTATTTCTTCCCACCCATAAACATGGTGTATACTTCCACTTATTTGTATTTCCTTCCATTTCTTTCTTCAGTACCTTACAGTTTTTCAAGTACTGGTATTTTACATTCTTGGTTAACTACTGTCCTAGGTATTTTATTTTTATTTTCTCGATTCAATCGTAAATGGGATGGTTTTCTCTGTTTCCCTTTCTGACAGCTCGTTATTGGTATGTAAACATGCAACTGGTGTTTGCATGCTAATGTCGTATCCTGCTACTTTGCTGAATTCTTTGATCCGTTCGTTCTGCTTGTTTGTGGGCGGAAATTCTCTGGTCTCTCCTTACAGTATCGTGTCCTCTGCAATTACCGACAGCTTTACTCCTTCCTTTCCAGTTCGGATGCCTTTGATTTCCTCTCCTCATCTGAGCACGGCGCTGGGGCTTCCGCTGCTGTGTTGGATAGGAGCGGCGAGAGCGGGCATCCCTGCCTTCTCCCCGACCTGAAGGGAAAAGCTGTAGGTTTTACCGAGTGTGACGTTGGCCGTAGGTGTGTCACATATGGCGTTTACTGTGTGCAGGTATGTTCCCTCTGTTCCCACTTTGCTGAGAGTTTCTTCACAAATGGGTGGTAGATTTCATCAAATGCTCGTTCTGCATCTGTTGGTAAGCTCCTATAAGTTCTATCCTTTCTTTTGTTTAAGGTGAGTGTCACTGTAATAGATCTGCAGATATCATACCAAACTTGCCTCCCAGGAATAAACTCCACTTGATCACGGTGTATGATATTTTTAATGTATTGTCAGGTTCGGGTTTTGTTAACGTTTTGTGGGGGATTTTTGCGTCTATGTTCGCCAGGGATATAGGCTTAGGATTTTCTTTCCGTGTAGTGTCTTTACCTGGTTTTAGTATTAGCATAATGCTGACCTGGTGAAAGGAGCTTGGGGGCTTTCCGCCACGTGAAATTTTTTGGAATAGTCCTTACTGGCTGCTGGCCCTGAGGTCACATTAGCACGGTGGTCTCTGTCCCAAGGTTGTGGACACACTTACTAAAAGGGCTTTTTTTTAAAAAAATAAAAAGCCTATGATCATTAATCCATCCGGAATTTAGCTGTGAGATAATCAAAATGCTGTTTTAGATAGAAACAAGGAAAATATGTGAGTGGACACAAAGCGGTACCTGTTGCAACATTCCATTGATAGGCAACTCCCAGGCTAGGTCAAGGAACCGGGACAGAGAGCAGATCAAGGGTTGGCAGGGGCAGGAGGAGTGGGGAGTGAGTAGTTCTGCTGCAGGGTTTCCCTTTGGGGTGATGGAGCGTCCCGCAACGAGATAGTGGTGGTGGCGCCGGAACAGCATCGTGAATGGACGTCATGCTCAGGAGTGGCACACATTTAAAATACAATAACTTTTTTATTATTGAAAACTTATTACGCTATGGGCAAAGGAAGACTAAGATGAGAAAAAAGAAAGGAAAACGAGAAAACAACTCAAAATACAGCAAGTAATAAACATAAGATTAGAGTAAAGCGATCTCCCCACATGCAAATAAAAAGAAGAAAAAAGAACACAGAGGAAAGTGAAGCAGGTGGCTCTGAATCTGGCCCCGATGCATCTCGCAGGTCCCATGCTGACTCTGCGGCAGGAAGCGGGGCAGGTTCGAGAGAGGGCTCTCCTTGGATGGGCGCTGGGGCCTCAGCCAGGCCAAGAGGTTCTCCCCCGGCCAGCCCTGGCTCGAGATCGGCAGCTGGAGTGGCCGCTGGAGCAAGCACGGCCACTGGACGGGGAACCCCTCCTCCAGGTCTGCAGCGGCCCCTGCCTGGAGCTCCTCAGGACGGATGGCAGGTGACACAGGCGCCGGCTCTGCCTCCTGGGCTGGTGCTGGAGTGGCGAGAGGAGCAAAGGTCACCCCCGTGTCTGCATTTCCACGTGCCCGCATTTCCACGTGCCCCCCAGAGAGAGCACACAGCCAGAGCCCAGGGCCCAGCCCAGGACATCCTCCTGGTGGGGAGTCCAGCACACGGGTGGTCTGAGGCCAGTCTTTGCTCCTGGCCAGCCTCTGCGGGTGCTCCCTGTGTGTCTGGCGCCGACCCCTCCCCATGGGGTCACATGCGCCTCCACCCCTATGCCACCCCCACCTCCCCACACTTCTCAGCCTTGGGCTCTGCCTCCTTGGGCCCCAGTGCACCCGGCCCCGTGTGTTACCGTGGGCACCGTGCTCCGCGCTGCGGTCGGACACCGTGAGCGGTCTGTGGCGCCTGGGCGGCTTCGGGGGTGGTTTCCTTCGCCGGCCACCCACCGGCCCTGGTTCCCCGGACGCCCAGGTGTCCACAGTCACCTCGGGCCTGATCTGGCCCTCACTGGTGGGCACACGGCTGGGGTCTTCATCGACCGACTCTGCTTCCTCGATGACCTGGGTGGAGCTCTGCAATGACAGTGACCGGCAGCTGGTCCAGTGGCCCCAAGCCCTGCCCGGCCCTAGTCACTCAGTTGCTGCTGCTGCTGCCCACTGGACCCTCTGCTCCCGGATGTGGCCCAGCCCGGTGTCTGCACAGACCTCTGCCCGGGGAAAGGAGATTCACCTCCAGGGCTCGGGACCAACCTCGGAAAGAGGGCGTCACCCACACTCCGCGTCCTCCTGGCCATCCTTGGCCTGAGGCGTGAACATGACCGGCCCGCCACGTTTCTGACCCACCCACCCCCAGCCTGTTCCCGCTGACGTAGACCCTCCCATGGACCTCCCCTCGCCCCCCCACACACACCAAAGGGGAGGGTACATAGGGCTGCTCAGGTGGGATCAGAGGGGTGTTCTGGCTCGACCCAAAGGACCCTGGGCCACCCTGTGTTACCTCCGGGTCGCGCCGTGAGAAGGAGCAGAGGTGCCCGGGGTTAGTGCGGAGTCAGCGGCGGCCACGGCGGAACACGTTATCACCGCTGCCTCTCTTGGGGGCACGGCGTCGGGACACGGGAAGACAACACGAAAACATGTTGTCGGGTGTCCAAATCTCCAGCAAATGAGCCAGGTAGGGGCGGTTTTAGAGTGCGGCTGCGCTGCCTGGTTAGCAGGGTTCCAAGTTCCGCTGGGGTCTGCCCTCAGGAGCTGAGGTCACTGTCCAGTGTAGCTCAGCATTGTGACATCACTGCCTGCGTCCCCTACCCTGAGCATCTCCTCAGACCAGTGACTTCTGGTTTTGTTCATTTGTTTGTTTGTTTGTTTTTTGCACAGTATTTTTTACAATTACTCACTCCTCTAAACTGACCCCGCCCCCACACAGCCACCACACTGATGCCCATGTCCATGAGTCCTTGTTCCTTTTTGATCGATCACTCTATCCCCGAACGCCCACCCCCACGGCTGTCCACCTGCTCTCTATCTGTGTGTCTGTCTCTGTTTTGCTTCTTTGTTCGTTTTGTTCATTAGATTCCACATGGGAATCAAATCATATGACAGTTGTCTTACTCGGACTGGCTTATCTCACTTAGCATAGTGTTCTCCAGGTCCATCCGTGCTGTTGCGAAGGGTAAACTTTTCTTCTCTTTCATAGTCAAGTTCTCTTCCCTTGTGTAAATGTCCCATCACTGTTTTACAGCTCATCTACTGATGGACACTTGGGCTGCTTCCACATCTTGGCAATTATAAAAACTGCTGCAATGAACATAGGGGTGCTTGTTTTCTTTCAAATTAGCGTGTTGGGTTACTTCAGATATATTCCCAGGAATGCAATCACTGAGTCAAAAGGCAGATCCATTTTTAATTTTTTTGAGGTAACTCCATACTGCTTTCTGCAGGGGTTGCACCAGTCTGCATTCCCATCAACCATGCAGAAAGGATCTGTTTCTCCACATCCTCGCCAGCACTTGTTTGTTGATTTATTGATGATTGCCATTCTGACAGGTGTGAGGTGATATCTCATTGTGGTTTTAATTTGTATTTCTCTGAGGATTAGTGATGTTGAGCATCTTTTCATATGTCTATTTGCAATCTGTATTTTCTCTTCGGAGAGATGTCTATTCAAGTCCTTTGCCCATTTTTAAATTGGATTTTTGGGGGAGTTTTGGTGTTGAGTTTCATAAGTCCTTCTTTAATTTTGGATATTAACCCCTTATCAGATGTATCGACAAATATGTTCTCCCATTCTGTGGGTCCTCTTTTTATTTTGTTTATGGTTTCCTTTGCTGTGTAAATACTTTATAGTTTGATGTAGTCCTATTTGTTTATTTTTTCTTTTGTTTCCCTTGCTGCAGGAGAAATATCAGATAAAGTATTGCTACAAGCAATAGCTGAGATTTTACTGCCTGTGTTTTCTTCTAGGAATGTTATGGTTTTGGGTCTAACATTTAAGTCTTTAATCAATTTTGAATTTATTCTTGTGTGTGGCATAAGAAAGTGGCCTAGTTTCATTTTTCTGCATGTATTTGTTTAATTTCCCCAACATCATTCATTGAATAAACTATCTTTAAGCCATTGACTATAAAGGTGTGGGTTTATTTCTGGGCTCTCTGTGCTGTTCCATTGACCTATGTGTCTGTTTTTATGCCAGTGCCATGCTGTTTTGATTAGCATGGCCTTAAGGTTTGATGCTAGGTAGCGTGGTCCCTCCAATTTTGTTCTTCTTTCTCATGATCCCTGTTGCTATGCAGGGCCTTTTGTGGTTCTGTGTAAACTTTTGAAATACTTCTAGTTCTGGGAAATACGTCATTGGAATCTTGATAGGAATTGTGTTGATTCTATAGGTTCCTTGGGTAGCATGCACATTTCAATGATGTTATTTCTTCCTATACATAAGCATGGTATGTACTTCCACTTATTTGTATTTTCTTCCATTTCTTTCTTCAATGTCTTACAGTTTTCCAAGTACTGGTATTTTACATCCTTGGTTAACTACATTCCTAGGTATTTTATTTTTATTTTTCTCTATTCAATCGTAAATGGGATGGTTTTCTCAGTTTCCCTTTCTGATAGTTTGTTATTGGTGTGTAAACATGCAATCAATGTTTAGACATTAATGTTGTATCCTGTTACTTTGCTGAATTCTTCTATCAGTTCCGCCTGTTTGTGGGCAAAATCTTTCAGGTCTCTCCTTACAGCATCATGTCCTCTGCAATGAATGACAGCTTTACTCCTTCCTTTCCAGTTCGGATGCCTTTGATTTCCTCTTCTTGTGTTGAGTGCGGCGCTGGGGCTTCCGCTGCTGTATTGGATAGGAGCAGCGAGAGCGGGCATCCCTGCCTGTCCCCCGGCCTGAAGGGAAAAGTGTGTTGGTTTTGTCCATTGAGTGTGATGTTGGCTGTAGGTGTGTCATGTATGGCGTTTACTGTGTGCAGATATGTTCCCTCTGTTCCCACTTTGCTGAGAGTTTTTTCACAAATGGGTGGTAGATTTCATCAAATGCTCTTTCTGCATCTGTTGGTAAGCTCCTATAATTTCTATCTTTCTTTTGTTTATGGGGATTGTCACATTAATAGATCTGCAGATATGATACCAAACTTGCCTCCCAGGAATAAACTCCACTTGATCACGGTGTATGATCTTTTTAATGTATTGTCGGATTCGGGTTGTTAACGTTTCGCTGAGGATTTTTGCGTCTATGTTCATCAGGGATATAGGCCTATAATTTTCTTTCCTTGTAGTGCCTTTACCTAGTTTTAGTATTAGGATAATGCTGACCTGGTGAAAGGAGCTTGGGGGCTTTCCCTCACATGGAATTTTTTGGAATAGTCCTGACCAGCTGCTGGCCCTGGGATCACATTAGCACGGTGGTCTCTGTCCCAAGGTTGTGGACACACTTACTAAAAGGGCTTTTTTTTAAAAAAATAAAAAGCCTATGATCATTAATCCATCCGGAATTTAGCTTTGAGATAATCAAAATGCTGTTTCAGATAGAAACAAGGAAAATATGTGAGTGGACACAAAGCGGTACCTGTTGCAACATTCCATTGATAGGCAACTTCCAGACTAGGTCAAGGAACTGGGACAGAGAGCAGATCAAGGGTTGGCAGGGGCAGGAGGAGTGGGGAGTGAGTAGTTCTGGTGCAGGGTTTCCCTTTGGGGTGATGGAGCGTCCCGCAACAAGATAGTGGTGGTGGCGCCGGAACAGCATCGTGAATGGACGTCATGCTCAGGAGTGGCACACATTTAAAATACAATAACTTTTTTATTATTGAAAACTTATTACGCTATGGGCAAAGGAAGACTAAGATGAGAAAAAAGAAAGGAAAATGAGAAAACAACTCAAAATACAGCAAGTAATAAACATAAGATTAGAGTAAAGGGATCTCCCCACATGCAAATAAAAAGAAGAAAAAAGAACACAGAGGAAAGTGAAGCAGGTGGCTCTGAATCTGGCCCCGATGCATCTCGCAGGTCCCATGCTGACTCTGCGGCAGGAAACAGGGCAGGTTCGAGGGAGTGCTTTCCTGGGAGGGGCGCTGGGGCCTCAGCCAGGCCAAGAGGTTCTCCCCCGGCCAGCCCTGGCTCGAGATCGGCAGCTGGAGTGGCCGCTGGAGCAAGCACGGCCACTGGACGGGGAACCCCCTCCTCCAGGTCTGCAGCGGCCCCTGCCTGGAGCTCCTCGGGACGGACGGCAGGTGACACAGGCGCCGGCTCTGCCTCCTGGGCTGGTGCTGGAGTGGCCTCCTCCTCTGCCCCTGCCTGGAGCTCCTCCGGACGGACGGCAGGTGACACAGGCGCCGGCTCTGCCTCCTGGGCTGGTGCTGGAGTGGCCTCCTCCTCTGCCCCTGCCTGGAGCTCCTCGGGAGGGATGGCAGGTGACACAGGCGCCGGCTCTGCCTCCTGGGCTGGTGCTGGAGTGGCGAGAGGAGCAAAGGTCACCCTCGTGTCTGCATTTCCACGTGCCCGCATTTGCACGTGCCCGCCAGAGAGGGCACACAGCCAGAGCCCAGGGCCCAGCCCAGGACCCAGCCCAGGACGTCCTCCCTGTGGGGAGTCCAGCACACGGGTGGTCTGAGGCCAGTCTTTGCTCCTGGCCAGCCTCTGCGGGTGCTCCTTGTGTGTGTGGCATCCACCCCGCCTCGCATGCACCTCCACCCCTATGCCACCCCACATCCCCACACTTCTCACCCTTGCACTCTGCCTCCTTGGACCGCAGATCACCTGGCCCCTTGTGTTTACCATGGACACTGTGCTCCAGGCTATGGTCAGTAGTGGAGAGCTGTCGCTGTAGCCCAGGTGGCTTCAGGGGTGGTGTCCCTTGGCCATCCACCAGCCGTGGATCCCCATACCCCCAGGTGTCCACAGTCACCTCGGGCCTGATGTGGCCCTCGGTGACATGGTACACCTGGCCCTCGCTGGTGGACACGGGGCTGGGGTCTTCATCGACCGGGTCTCCTTCCTCGATGAGCTGCGTGAAGCTCTGCAATGACAGTGACCAGCAGCTGGTCCAGTGGCCCCAAGCCCTGCCCAGCCCTAGTCACTCAGTTGCTGCTGCTTCTGCCCACTGGACCTTCTGCTCCCGCATCTGGCCCAGCCTTGTGTCTGCACAGACTTCCACCAGAGGAAATGAGATGACTCAAATTCTTAATATAAACCATGGGCAGAGGTCTTCCTCACACTCTACATCCACCAAATTGACCTTGCTCTGGAGTGTGAATATGACCAGGCTTCTCACCGCCCCCTCAGCCTGTTCCTGCTTGGTCAGACCCTCCCCATATTAACCCCTTACACTCACACACACACACACACACACACACACACACACACACGTGCACAGATATGCACACTCACAATTGTAGGGCTGCTCAATTGGGATTGGAATGAGATTCCTTTAATTTCCTCTTGTCTGATTGCTGTCACTAGGATTTCTCATACTGTGTTTTGAATAAGTAATTTTAATGCAGCATTCCTGTCTTGTCCCAATCTTGCAGTTTTTGCCCATTGCCTATGATTTTGGATATAAATATGTTATACTGTATATGGCCTTTATTATATGCAGGTATGTTCTCTCTATTCCCACTTTGCTTAGAATTTTTATTATAAATGCGCTCTAGATTTTATCAAATGCTTTTCTTTGCATCCAATGATAAGATTATGTGGTTTTTGTCCATATTTTTAGGTACCATATCACACTTTTTTATTTAGGACTTTTGTACTAGCCTTGTATTCCCAGAGTAAATCCTACTTGGTCATGATGTATTGTCTTTTTGTTGTATTGCTGTATTCAGTTTGCTAATATTTTTCAAGGATTTTAAATATGCAAGGTCTGCGTGGTGAAAGTACAAGGATTGTTAATATAATGACATTTATCTGTGTGACATCAATGTAACCTGTCACCCAAAGAGAGTGGACTGCAATGTGCATGTGTGAACAATGATGTCTTCACTGTACTAGCCAGTGGGGGTGGTAGCTGCCATTGAGTGAGTTTGTTAACTCTGTGGTTGTTGCATTTAAAATGAGTGAGTAGAGCAATGAATCTGTACTAAATTTTGCATTAAGCTTGAACTTTCCTCCTCATGTACTATTTGGATGATTCAGAAAGCTGCAGCTATGGGCAACGTGTGATCGGCAGCTTTATCTCAACAACGTACCTGCTCGTGCATCATGTCTCATGCAGAATTTTTTGGTGACACATCGAATCACTCAGGTGACTCAGTCCTCTACAGCCCAGACTTGGCTTTTCCCAAAAGCTAAGTCACCTATGAAAGAAAAGAGGTATCAGACCACTGTTAAGATTCAAGAAAATAAGACCAGGAAGCTGATAGCAATTTGGAGAACTGTGTGAGTTCCCAAGGTACCTACTTTGAAGAGGACATCATTTTCCTAAGTACAATGTTTCTTGTATCTTGTATCTTTTTCTATAAACGTCTCTGTTTTTCATATTACATGGCTGGATACTTCCTGGAGAGATGTGGTATATGGAGTATGTATATCTGAATTGATATATGTACCTATTTTTTAAATAACTGATTACTTATTTTCAACCTTGAGTTCCTGGGCACTTTGATATATTTTCTTATTTCTAGGACTTTCTCACTCATTATCTCACATCATTGTAAATCTCCATCAGTTTTTCTCTATTCTCTCCTTGTAGAACTTTGTTTTGTGGATGCTGACTTTAAACTCTCTCTCATAAATCTTGTCTCTATTGATGTAAAGTTTTAGTCCAGCTTTATCTTTCTCTAATAAGGTGACTTTAATGGGCTCAGTTAACCATTATGAGGCTCAGTTTTCTCTTCTAGAAAATAAGAATAATAATTGTACCTGATTCCTTCTTGAGAACTAAATGTCATAAGACAAATACAAATTGCTGCTATAAAAAATTTCCATGAATTTTTTAGCTTAAAATAATTGAACAATTCTGAAGATCAGAAGTACAGTATAGGTCTCACTGGCCTAAAATCAGGCACTGATAGAACCATTTCTGGAGAATGTAGGCACAAATTAATTTCCTGGACTTTTACAGCTTGTAGAAACTCCCTGTGTTACTTGGTTTGTGGCTCTCTTTCTCCTTCAAATCCAGAAAAATGTCTCTGACTCTCTGTATCTCAAATTCTATAATCCTAATCACACCTGTGAAATCCCTTTTGCAATATAATATAACATTTCAACACATTCCAGGGATTAGGATGGTTGAGGTCTTTGGAAGGAGTCATTATCCTGCAAAAACAACATTCAAAGGCCTTGACAGCTAGTGAGCATTCAAAAGATATAAGCCTTTATTAGACCATTTTCCCCTTCTCTTCAAACACAGGGTAGGTATTGACTGTGGGAGCCAGGGGTTGGGGCAGGGGAGAACAATGGAGAAAAAAATGGGACAACTGTAATTGAACAACAATAAAATAAGTTTAACATAAAAATATTAGCCTCTAGTTGTTTCTACTAGTTTTGAGACAAATATACCATTTAATATCTCTCTTTGATTTAAATTGATATATATATATATATATATATATATATATATATATATATATATGGATACCTAACAGAATCCAGAGAATATACTGGTATAGTATATATTTGAAATATTTAGAACACAATTACATTTTAATTAAATTATATTGTATAGCTTTTATTTTAATAGCAACAGCAACGATGTTAGTGGGTAGAGACTAGAGGCAGACAGGGTGGATTTTTATAGCAAACTCAGTGGCACACCAATCTATGGTAAAAGAGTGTTTCCCACCCTCCTTCTCCATCTGTGTGTGTGCGTCGTGTGTGTCACAGAGATTGGCATTCACACTGATCATTTTGTGCTTTTATCAGTCAGGTTTCTGTGAGGGCAGCCTTGCTCTGAGAAATCACCTGGAGACCACTGTGGGATTAGGCAATGGGTTTATTGAGGGAAAAGGGGTGGGGGTGGGGGGAGAGGCAGCTCCAGGACCAATTCAAGGGCCCGTAGGAGCAAGGGGAATGGGGAACAGGGAATGGGGAATGGGGACTCCCGGTCCTCCTTGTGGACCCGTAGGAGTCCCACCTGCACTTCTGCAGGCACCTTTTTTATACCTGTCAACCACACATTTTGGTGAGGGTGAGTTTGCTTATCAACATATTCAGTAGGTCATTTACATCTGATTGCTCACCCCTCCCTCCCCCCCACCAGGTTAGTTAACATATCAGGCTAGGTTCATTACCATTTCCCCTGGGAATGGTTTCAGTCCATCAACATATCTTTTGGGAACTGCTAAATCCATCAGCATATCCCTGGGAATGGCTCAGTCCAGGGCCAGGTTGATTAGCATATACCAAAAGTTCAGGTGTGCATTCCAGCTGCCTCCATGCTCTGACAGTTTCCATCAGATTAGTAGAACCAAAAAAATCTGGGCCCACAAGCACACAATAGTGTGCACAAATATGAACAGAAATCTATGTTGGTTCTTGTTGCCTCTGATCATGATAATATGAATGTCTTGTAGGACCCAGGATCTTTTTTGTGGTACTAAACCCACAAACCTGGCCCTCAAGACAGAGGAGAGAAGAATTCAGAGGAAGGCTCTGTAATTGCTTCCTGCCATAAAAAGTAAGCCAGCAGGTAAGTGACCTCCTAAATGGCTGCTCTTTACTTCTGCCTTCCATAGAAAACACTTATAAGCAGAAAGAGGCAAGAAAGGAAATTCTGAGAATTACAATTCAGCCTAGTTGACCCAGTACTTTATAAAGTACAGATAGTACAAATTTGTGCCTTGTTTCAATTCATTAATTGTTCATTTATTTCCGATTTATCTTAGGTAGGTTTCTTAACTTCTGTATGCTTCCATGTTCTCATCTGTAAAGAAGAAAGAACTGAAAAATATGAATATAAAAAATATAGCAGTTATTCACATATATTAAGTGAGAAGTTACTCATAACATTCTAAATGAGCAGCAATAAAGTAGTATTGAACTAATTACAGGTCTTAGAATTCTTAAAATAAATGAAATAATAAAAATCCTTTTGTACTTATATTTATAACATATGTCTAATGAAATTGGATAATCCTTTAATATGAAGCTCAGTGAAAGCATGATATATTATTGCATATATATAATCTAATATTGAAATCTAAAGATTAATATTGATTTTAAGACTTAAAAATGTTTAACTTGATTCAGATCACTTTGAAATGCTACAAAAATATTCATAAACCAAATGCTTTAAATAGACTAAAAATGTAAATATAAAATATGAAATAATAACTAGAAGAAAGTCTAATAAATATTTCTGTGATAATGATATATTAGTCTGGGTTCACCAGAGAAACAGAAACACTAGGAGCTATATAGATATAGACATGTATGTTATACAGCATTCCCTCACTTATCACAGGTATTACATTATAGACCCCCCCACAAAGTAGGAACCTTACATTTATTCTACACTCTTAAACCTACGTAACTTTGACAACATACATATATAGTACCGCAAAATCCTGCAATATAGCAAAAAATCCGCGATAAATAATAAAATATAATGTTTTTAAAAGTCCCGTGATATAGTGAGGCCGCGATAAGTGAACCGCAATATAGAGAGGGACTACTGTATATATACAAAATTATTATATAGCGTTCACATGGTTATGGTAGGCCTAGAAATCCCAAGATCTGACGACAGCAAGATGGAGACACAGGAGAGCCGATGTGTTACCAGTCTGTGTCTCATGATTTAAGAACTAGGACAACTGATGGTATAATTTTCATTTCAGGTTGTTGCTAGAAACTAACAAGCCTGTAGCAGCAAGGGAAATGCTGTACTCTTGGTATACTTTCTCAGAGACTATGGTGTACACCTGCATAAACCTTTCCCACAGGAATAGCATGTGCTAAAATATTTTAAACCCTTAGATCTCTGAGCCCTATTAAATAGTATGTATATTTCACTTAATAAAATACCCACCAGTATTTGTCTAGTGTTAGGTTTTGAATGAAACAAACTATTATTTATGGGAAAGTATGACCTAAAAGTCTCTTGAAATTAGATTATCCGGCATTTCAGTTTGTTTTCTACCTTCTCAAGGTTACCATATTTGTTAGTTCTTGTAAATCAAATTCATAGGACTATCTGTCATTCTTATTACGTAGTAAGTGCATTTTTTCTTACACCATTTCAGTAAGAAGTACATACTGAAATAACTTATTAACAAAACACCTTGCATTATGTAGGGTTATTTTATCATGTAAACAAGTTTAGTGTTGTTCATTAACATAATTCCCTATTTTATAGGTAAAATGAGTGATTAGTATCAATGTTTTAACAAGTGTCTTAGGCCATTTGGGATGCTATTACAAAATACCATAGCCTGGTGGCTTATAAACAGCAGAACTTTATTGCTCACTCGTAGTTCTGAGGCAAGAAGTGCAATGTCAGGATGGTCAGGTTCTGGAGAGGACTTTCTTTTAAGAAGCAGACAGCCAACTTCTTATTTTTTCATCACATGATGGAAATTGGTGAAGGAGTTCTCTTCAACCTGCTGCTAGCTATTCTTATTTATGAGGATTTCGTATTCATGGCCTGATTACATCTGAAAGGCTCCCCATCTGATTTCATTATCTTGGTGATTAGGATTTTCACATATGAATTTGGGGGGAAACACAAACATTCAATATATAGCAACTTGTATGTTAATGTGTTTTCATAGGATTATCTAAAAAATTGTTCTTGAACATATAGCCATGCCTACTTGTGCCCATAAAATCACCTACTGTGGTATGCAAGTTTAAAAAGTGAGCAAAAACAACTTTATTATCATTATTTTAATATTCAAGACATTATTTAAAACAATGAAATTGTTGGCTTACTAATAAAGCTAATTTTGCCATAGAAAATACACTTTATGGCTCTTTATATTAGAAATATAATTTTGAGGAGTCTGTTTATTTTGCAATTTAGAATACACTAGTACATATACTATAATCAATCAAATGTTATGTGAATGGATTTCATGAGGTTATTTAATCACTTCAGTCGATGTATGATGGAATTAGATACTATATAGGAAAACAGAACATAGTGTGGAGTTATCTTTGTTTTTTTCATCATTTGCATATCATCACATGCATTTAAATATATAAGATGTATAAAACAGTTAATATATAGTACAATAGTAGTTCTTCAAATAAAATAATTGAGCATAATTTGGACCTCCTTAGCCCCAGCCCTTATCCAGAAATACTTGATTGATTATTGTGGCAGAACTGGCTGACTGTTCATTAGAAATCTGTGCACCCACATCCATAGCAAAGAATTCTTACTGGATGGTGGACCAATTTCTATCTGTTTTCTTAGGAATTTTCACATGACTGAGTTATAGTCATTGGAATATAAACAATAACAATGTGCATTAACTATAGGCCTGGAACAATGAAATTCCTTTTATAGTCTCTGATGTCGTCTTTTCCTTTCTGGCCTACTTCCATGGGACCTCCAAGATGATCTTCAATGAAGTGCATTCATTGACTATGGCAAAGTCTGTCAACCTGGATCCCAGAATTAATGTGCAAATGTAGGTAGCCCAAAACCTGGTTATGTTTCCAGTAAGGTTTTGTTAGCAAGGAATAAGTTTGTGTGTCTGTACATGTAAGGCTGTTAAACCTCTGATAATCAATGACTATGGAGATGTACTTGTATTTTGCAGGCCTCAATTAAACATGTTTACTGCTTTTGATTGCTATTAAATGTTGAAAGGACTGAGCAAAAAAGCACTGTATTATGAGTACTCGTAAAGATGCGTGTGTGCGTGCACACATATGTGCACATGAACACTTGAAAATAACCAAAAGAGTTATTTTACATTCCAAGAAATATAACAGAAAAAATTCCGGATAAATTTGCTGTATAAACAATCACAGAGCTTTAGAAAGACTAAGGAGTAGAAATTTCTAGGACACAGTAATAATAATTATAAAGGAAACAACAGACAAGGGATTCCCTGTAATTTATAAGGATTTTAAAATAACTGGTTTAAAGATATACATATTTTTGCAGATTCTTTTCTAAGTGAAAATAATGCAGAACAGTTAAATTAGCATTTTAATGAATCATGTAATATATGTGACTATAGTCCCTCACTCCTTATTTATCAAATAAATTCTAGATCCAAACATGAATTAGAGAGAACAGGAAATACACAAGTAAGAGATTGTATTTTCCAAAAATAGCTATGGAAATATTTATGGTCCCACTTGCTCTTCTGGAACATTGCCAGTCCCTCACCAATGGATTGGGTCCATTTTCCTTCCCATGAACTGGGTAAGTTTACGACTGTTCAGAGCAATGAAGTATGGAGGAGATAACACTATGTGACTTGCAAGGCTATATAGAATACAGCATAAAGTTTCTCTCTGGCTTAATTGCGTTCCCTCTCTTGCTCTAATGCTCATGCTTTCCTGATACTTACCCTTAGAACCTACCCCGTACTTGGATCCTGAAAAGCTTATATAACATCATGCAAAAAGACAACCTACAAACACCCATGTTATAAAAAACTGAAATGCCATCTGATGTCGAACATGACCCTCTAGTAATGTAAGGGAATGGGTCTTCATATCCCAGCTCTTACCCATTGAGTCTTTTGTCTGAATCCTCAGATATTCTGAAGCAGAGTCAAGCCATCTTTACTGCGCCCAGTTTAAATGGTAGACTCATACAATTCATAAATATAACAGATGACTGTTTTACTCCTTTAAGGGTCCCTAAGGATGCAGCTGTCTCACTTCCTTCCTTATTATGTGACCTAAAAGTCAGAAATCTGACTTTCTTCTTTCCTTCCTTCCTCTATCTGACTTCTAAATTTAATAAAAATACTCTTTCTTATCTATAATTGGTAAATTTTATTTTATGTTGGGTATAGGTAGAGTTAAAGTACATAATCTAAATGACAATCATTGCATGTGAAATATTGTTTAATGTATAATATATAGGTATATTATATGCATATATATTATACATGTATATCTGTATGCATATAAGACTACTATGTATTATGAGACCTACATATGTATATAACAAGAAAAGCAGAAAAGTCTTTCAACCTAATATGACATCTTTATTCAATTGAGTAATCACCTCATTTATTATATAGTTCTACCAGAACGACATCACAATGTATCTTCCATTTTATAACTTTTATATATTGAAAAATATAAACATAGACAATAGATCTTGTCATCAGGAAAAACAAAATTACCTTCTCTTTTTATAACTCCTTCTCTCTTTAAAGATCAAAGCAAATTAGAGGTTTTCCAATTTCTATATGTCCATTGTCTACTTAATTATAAATATTGAGATATTTTAGATTCAGTAATCAGTCCAGTTATATTCAGTATAAATAAATAATATGTTTTGAAATTCACTTATACAATGGACCATATCTATAATTTGTGGTGAAAAAGCAGTATGCTTTTTAATAATGATAGCAGCCTGTAATTACTGAGGAAGTTGGTTTGCTACTCCAAGAAGCAATCAGAGAAAAATGATAGAAAATAAAATTTGAACAGAGAGAAGCAATCTTTCTTCATATTAGGTCTCCTGTAGCAGAGAAAATGTACCAGGACAGTCTGATTGAATCAAAGATGAGAAGGATGACTGGATAGAGGGACTATTTCTTTACCTTGACAATGCTCTCTCCAGCAACAAAAGCAATTAAGAGTGGCTTGATCTGCACCTCTGAATTCAATCCACTCCTACTTGGTTAGCCTATATCAGTAGAGACATTGCAGCAAAGTGGAGGGTTGATATCTTAATCTTCAAGACTTAACTTCTTGAACAGAAAGATTAATCTCAGGCAAGAATGGGACAAGAAATATTTAAGGATGAAAATATGGGAATATTCAAAGGGCCATCACTTTTTCTTTTTGATCTCCATTAGAAAATTGTATATCTTTCATTTCATGAAAGGTAAATTCCTCAAAGTTATATATCCAGATGTATAGCATCCTCCAAATTTTCTCCCACCTGCATTTGTTAACAGGTTCACTAGAATTTAATGAAGTCCTGCTTGACCCTTCTAGCCTTACACTGACTGTGCTAAAAATAATTATTTTTTTTCATTCTTTTATAAGAATAACATCCATCTTCTGCTGATTGGAGAAACTTCATCAGGTTTTAATATTTTTTCCTGTGTAACTTAAAATTAGCAACAATTTCAATGTACTCTGGTAAAACCAAATTATTTAGAAATAGTTTTGTATCTCTTCATCATTGACCTTAGTTGTGATTTTTTTCCCCTTAAAGCATGTCATCATTTTATTTGACTTTGCTTCTATGAGCAAATGCGGCAGAAATATATACCCCCATAAAAATGCCTCAGTGATGTATAGAGCTTGTCTTAGGGTGCATGTGGTAAACTTAATTAGAATTGGGAAACTTCCTAAGAGGAAGAGATAGAAAAATGATAATAGGGAGACAGATTTCAGGTTAAATAAGGAAGAGCTTTCTAACATTGAAATCTGCCTCTTCATAGTATTCTAGAAAAGTTTCTATGTCACCCTATGTTATGGTAAAAACCATATTATTGGTACCTTGGGAAACAATTTTTTCCACCCAGTAGTTTTTGGTTGTTTCTGCAACCATTCATTAGTTAGAACTCCAGCCTTCCTTTACCTCTTTTCATGAATAAATTTTGTCTGACTTTTCAAAAGGACAAATTGGCATAATCCAGAAGACCTGCTTTAGCATGTAGTTTGTTTATCTTCAGTTCACCATGGATGGTTATAGAAACACACTATAAATGGCATGGGAAAATACACTAGATGTGCTTTTTTTGTTTTTCATTTTTTTATTTATTGATTTTCTATTACAGTTATCTCACTTTATCTCCCATTGATCCCCACACCCTGTCCATCCCTTTTCACACAGGCAATCCCCACCCTGTTGTCTGTGTCCATGGGTCAGTTATACTAGTTCTTTGTCTAGACCTTTCCCCTTCTTCCCCCTCTTTTCCTCCTCCCTACCCCAATCACTGTCATTCTGTTCCTTGTTTACATGCCTCTGTTTCTATGTTGCTCATTTGTTTGTGTTGTTCATTGGTTTCCTATATTAGGTGATATCATATGATATTTGTCTTTTCTGCCTGGCTTATTTTACTAAGCATAATACTCTTTAGTTCCATCCATGCTCTCACAAAAGGGAGGAGTCCCTTCTTTCTTTCTGCTGCATAGTATTCCATCGTGTAAATGTACCACAGTTTTTTGATCCACTCATCCACTGATGGGCACTTAGGCTGTTCCCAGAATTTGGCTATTGTAGATAGTGCTTCTATGAACATAGGGGTGCATAGGTTCTTTTGAATTGGCATTTCATGATTTTTTGAGTATAATCCTAGCAATGGAATCACTGGATCAAAAGGCAGTTCCATTTTTAGTTTTTTGAGGAAATTCCAAAAATTTTCAGTCTTCTACAGCAGTCTGCACTTCCACCAACAGTGCACTAGAGTTCCCTTTTCTCCTCATCCTTGCCAGCACTTGTTGTTCACTGATTTGTTTATAATGGCCATTCTGGCCAGGAGGAGATGGTATCTCATTGTGGTTTTAATTTGCATCTCTCTGATGGCAAGTGTTGTTGAGCATCCTTTCATATGCCTATGGGATTTCTGTATGGCTTCCTTGGAGGGGTGTCTGTTCAGGTCCTTTAAGTTCAGAAGTAAGACAAGGATATCCACTCTCTCCACTCCTATTCAACATAGTTTTGGAAGTTCTAGCCACAATGACCAGACAAGAAAAAGAAATAAAAGTCATCCAAATTGGAAAAAAGGAAGCAAAACTGACATTATTTGCAGATGACATGATAGTGTACATAAACCCTATAGACTCCACAAAAAAAACTACTCAACCTAATAAGTGAATTCAGCAAAATAGCGGGGTATAAAGTCAATTTTCAGAAATCAAAGGCATTTCTGTATACCAACAATAAAATACCAGAGATAGAAACTAGAAAAAAAATCCTACTTACTATAGCAACAAGAAAAATAAAATCTTAGGACTATACTTAATCAAGGAAGTTAAAGACCTGTACTCAGAAAACTACATAACACTGAAGAAAGAAATTAAGGAAGATACAAATAAATGGAAGCATATACCATATTCGTGGAAGGGAAGAATCAACATTATTTTTTTTTTTTTTTTAGATTTAATGTGTTTTATTGATTAAAATATTACATTTGTGCCACTTTCCCTTCCCTCTGCTCCCCTCCACCCGGTGGCCCCCTCCCTCCAGTTGTCCCCCCCTTTTAGATTATGTCCATTAGTTGTGCTTACAGTTCCTCCCAACCTCTCTCCGTCTATTCCATTCCCTCCTACCATGATCCCCAATTCCTATTTCATCTCCCTCCCTCTCCCCACTCCCCCTCCCTGTTGACCTCCCCCCACTATGTTTCCCTTACCCACAGTTCCTTTTCCACTCTCGTTGCCTGTTTCGTTTGCCTTTGTTTCATCTCCCTAGCTTCTGTTTTTTAAACCAGTCCCTTTAACTTCTCATATAACAGTGGTTTGGATCTAATGAACTCTTTCAGTTTTATTTTGTCCTGGAAACACTTTCTCTGTCCTTCTATTCTGAATGACAATTTCGCTGGATAGAGTATTCGTGGTTGTAGGTTTTGGATTTTCATTACTTTGAATATTTCTTGCCAGTTCCTTCTTGCCTGTAGGGTTTCCCTTGAGAAGTCAGCTGATAGTCTAATTGGGACCCCTTTGTACATAATTCTTTTCTTCTCTCTTGCTGCTTTTAAGATTCTCTCTTTATCTTTAATTTTTGACATTTTGATTATAATGTGTCTTGGAGTGGTTCTCCCTGGGTCCAGTCTCTTGGGAACTCTCCTTGCTTCTTGGACCTGCAAGTCTATTCCCTTCCCCAAGTCTGGGAAGTTCTCCTTTATTATATTTTCACTCAATTTTTCAAGTTCTAGTTCATCTTCCTCATTCTCTGGCAAACCAATGATTCTTATGTTGGGCCTTTTATAGCTGTCCCAGAGGTTTCTGATCCTCTCATTGTTGCTTGCCATTTCCTCTCGCTGCATTGGTTGACTGCTTGTTCCTTCTCCATATTCCAGTTTGTTGAAATGGACTCTGGATTCCTCACCATCTGTCTCGTATGTGGTTTTGTTCCTTTCGTTATGAAAGTTTTTCGCTTCTTTCATATCTTTTTCCTGCTCTTTTGTGAATTCTGTAAGCCACCTGATAACAATGGCCCAGAACTGAGCCTCTGACAGGTTTCTTATCTGTTCATCTGTCAGGTTCTCTATCTGCTGTCTGGCGAGCTGCACCACCGGGATCTCTATATTTGTCTGCCACATTTTGACAGATGCGTTTTGTTTTCCTGGGCTGGCTGTCGGGGGCAGGGGGCAGTGCCTGCGTACGCGTCACAAATCAGCGACCGGCAGGCGCGCGACCTATTTCGCAGCCCTGTGGTGCTTTCTGTGGGGGCGGGGGTCCAAGATGGATTCACACAGTTATTCAGCTAGGAGACCGGGATCCGTCCTCCCGCCCCCCTGGGCCTCACTGTTCAAGGCGATGCTGCGGCTGCTCCCCAGCGCCGGAGTCGGGCACGCCAGGGGCTTGATTGGAGTCGCGCACGCCCGGGGCTTGATTCGCCGCCCCGCCCCGCCGCTCCGCAAACAGCTTTGCCTTCTTTAACTCTTACCTGCCCAAATGGCACCGCTGGTTTATAACTTCATATGTTGGGCTTCCGTGTAGCTTTATTTTCTGGAATTTCCAGTTATCCTTTGTTTTGAAGTAGTTGTGTTCCTCTATAGTTGTAGAGGGAGACCTAGCGTGTCCGTCTAAGCCTCCATCTTGGCCGGAAGTCCAAGAATCAACATTATTAAAATGTCCGTACTACCCAAAGCAATTTATAAATTTAATGCAATTCCTATGAAAATACCAATGACATATTTCACAGACCTAGAACAATACTTCAAAAATTCATATGGAACTAAAATATACCCTTAATAGCCACAACAATCTTGAGGAAAAAAACACACAATAGGAGGAATCACAATACCTGATATCAAACTACACTACAAGGCCACTGTAATCAAAACAGTCTGGTACTGGCATAAAAACAAACATATAGATCAATGGAACAGAATAGAGAGCCCAGAAATAAACCTGGATCTCTATGGTCAACTAATATTTGACAAAGGGGTAAGAAACATAAAATAGAGTGAAAAGAGCCTCTTCAACAAATGGTATTAGGAGAACTGGACAGGGACATGAAAAAAAGTGAAACTAGGGCACCAGCTTAAACCATACATCAGAGTAAACTCAAGATGAAACAAAGACTTAAATGTAAGCCATGACACCGTAAAAGTCCTAGAGGAAAACATAGGCAGGAAAATTTCAGATATCTCACATAATAATATTTTCACTGATATATCTCCTAAGGCAAGGGAAATAAAGGAAAGGATAAACAAATGGGACTACATCAAACTAGAGTTTATGCTCAGTGATTGATATGCTTTTTATTACTAATGTCCCTTTTATGATATAATGAGGTAGTGTTCTATTATTTTATTCATTGCTCGGTATTGTTGGTTCTAAAGTCAAAATTGGCTCTAGGGACTTCTGCTGCAGCAGTCTGAAGGCTTTGGTTCTTGCGTTAAGCTATTGACATGATTCAGCTACACTGGGTACCTTCCTGCTGGCATGCTGCCAACAAGCAAGTCCTAGCTATATTCCTGGTTTGGATCCCAGAGAGTGTATTTCATTGGCTCAGCTAATAAGTGTTAGCTGGGCATTGCCTCTTATTCCAGGCCCTATCTTAGGTCATTGATCATCCTATAGCTCAGTCACTGTTGGTTTACTCTGCTGACATGGTCCGATGTCATTTTTCCCTTCCATGTACTGATTCCTTCAGAGGTGTCTGTAAGTGAAGCATTTTACGTAAGACAATAGTATATAAAATAATGGCATATGTTCAATAGAGTGAACTATCCTTTACCTTAATGATAGTTATTCATTTAATAAGCACTGACTTGTACTAGTGCCAAGATATATAGGTAGGTGCCCCCTAAAATCTCTTCTACTCTTTGATATCATAGTAATTGAAGTTGTATTTAATAAATATAAGACACAAACACCACAGAGATGGAAGAAGTACCTATCGTGTGTCTCAGTTCACAGTTGTATCCCAAATGTGAATGTTTGAAAACACTGACTCTAATTCCAGCAAGTAAAATAACATAATAACCCTCTTTTATACTTGAACTCAATATAATTGACTCAACAATGGAAGGAAAAACGGCTGAGTTACGTGGCTAGAAAAGTAATATGTTGATGTCCTATATTATGCATTCTTAAGGGATTTTTAATGATAGATTTGACAGTAGGTGGTTATTGCTTTGTATGTTTATTTTAGAGTTTAACCTTAACATAAGCTAGAATTCAGTGTACTTCTGAAAAACCCATAAACAAGATGATGACCCAGCATGTTCTTTATCCAGGCACCTAGTGCACTGCAGGATTTCCTTTTTTATGTGAGAGAAGCTTCCAGCTTCTTCTTTAACAAGGTGGGTATTGAAATTTACCCTGATTTTCCAAATTATTAAATATCTAAATGTGAAAAATAATACTTTAAATATTATAAAAATATAGGAGAATATTGTAAATGTCTAAAAGTAGGAACACTTTTTAAAAGTTTAAAAAAAAATCATGATACCAAATGAGGTAGACATATGTAATTATATCAAAAACAATTTCGGCCCTGGATGCTGTGGCTCAGTGGATTGAGCATTGGCCTGTGAGCCAAGTGTTGCTGGTTCGATTCCCAGTCAGGGCACATGAATAGGTTGCACATCAGGTCCCCAGTTGGGGGCGCGAGTGAGAGGCAACCATACAGTAATGTTTCTCTCCCTCTCTTTCTCCTTTCCTCTCTCTCTAAAAAATAAAAAATAAATAAACAAATAAAATTATTTTTTTAAAAAAGTTATCACCTGAATATTCCTTTAAAAAAATTTCTCTTGGGTAAAACATAAAATATTAAAAAAGCTAATGAACAAGTCATAGAATGTATAAGATTGAAAATGAATGCATATTGAGAATATTTTTAAAAACAACAATAATAAAAAAATAAAGAAATAGAACCAGTAAAATTAAAAGAATTAGTAACTAAAAGGAAACTGGAAGAGTAAATAAACATTTTGAAAACATACTCAATTTTGCATGAAATAAGTACAAGGAAAATTTAAAATACAATAAACTTCTATTTCGAGTCTATCAGAGGACAAAAATCAGAAATTTTGGCAATACCAGCTGTGGAACAGTCCATTTCTAGCAGTGTCTAACTTGGAAAAATCATCCTGAGGAGCAATTAAAAATATACTTTGAAGGTGAACATGTAAATTATTCATGATTCAATAAGTCTACCTCTAATGGGATATTGTAGAGAAAGTTTTATGCATATTCACCTGGATTCTTTGCAGAACTGAACTTAATATCAAGAATAATAGAAATAACCTATACTCCAATATAGTAAGTTGAATGAAGATATTGAGGAATTTTTATAAATGGAACATTGCATAATGTTAAAATAAATTATGTAATATCAATTACTATAGCATGTAGGAACTGATTCTGTATCAATATAATTTAAAATAATATTTTTTCATGAATTCATATTTAATGGAAAATTATAAAATATACAAAGGAAAATACTCTGGAGAAAGGACAGAAATATAAAAGTAAACTACAACAGAGAAGCTTTAAGTCTGTTTTGTTTGTGGTGGTAGTGATGGTGGAGGTGGGGAGTGTGTGTGTGTGTGTGTGTGTGTGTGTGTGTGTGTGATGTGATGCACATGTGATAACACTCAAATATTTGTTAATTACTAGTGGTCAAATCAGATGTGTTTTGGGAGTCTTCTCCCCATTAATTGTCTCTGATTTCTGCATATTCAATTAAAAAAATTACCTTTCAAGAAAACATCTTTGTTCCAGGAACCATTAAGTGGCAATTCTTAGCTATAAAGTGTAGGGGAGATAGGCATTCTCTCTCCTTAAATAAATATGTGTGTTGACCTTTTCTATCCTCATAAAGATGGGCTAGTAGTGCACAGAACTGGTCTTTAGGGAGCATGTAATGAAACTTATTTTGGGGTCAAGAAACCTCCTAAGAGGAAAGAATATAAACAGACACTTTTCCATCTCTCAAATGGTTTATGCTCTTCCTAAAAGAATTTTCAATGGTTAAAAAATAAATTAAAAAGGAAGAAACAAAGGCACTATTTTCCTCAATAGGAATTTACAATGTGGGAATTAGGAGTCCAGACCGATGTGTCTGCCCAACATCAGAGCCTGAGAACTGTTTGAGTGGAGCTGTTCTTACCTAGTCTGTGGTTGAGACTCAAAGATGCCCCACAAAGAAGCATCTTTACATGTTGTCATACATCTGGAAAACTAGCTGGTTTATGAGGTTAAAAATGAAATAGGTTAAAAAAACAAACAAAAACCAAGAAGCACCAGTATGAAGCACTTCTGCAACCGCTATGGAAGACTGAGATTGATTTAACCATTTTCTTACACCAAAATGATATTTATTCTGTTCAGAGTTATACTGTTCCTAAGTTGCAAAAGAATTCTGTTAATGTGAAACTGTTTTAAATTCTTCACTGCCATGATTAATTAGCGCATTTTAAAGAGCTGTATGCTGTTCCTTAACCTAAGATTTGGATATTTGATAACATATTCAAGGAGTAATAGAAACCTTATATTCCCTTTTTTGTCCCTTTAAAAAATACATTGTTCATGCTATTACAGTTGTCCCAATTTTCTGCTTTTACATACCTCCACCCAGCCCCCCACTCCCTCAGGCAGTCCCCACCCTATTGTCCATGTCCATGGGCATGCATATATGTTCTCTGACCAATCCCTTCACCTTCTTACAACCGGTCTCCACCTCCCCCTTCCCCTTTTATAGCTGTCACTGTGTTCCATCATTCTATGTCTCTGGTTCTGTTTTGCTCAGTAGTTTATTTTGTTTATTAGATTCCACATATGGTGAGATCTATGGTATTTGTCTTTCACTGACTGGCTTATTTCACTTAACATTAGTAGTATCCAGGTCCATCCATGCTGTCTCAAAAGGTAATAGTTCCTTTTTAATTTTTTTTTACAGCCACATGGTATTCCATTGTATAAATATACCACAGCTTTTTTATCCACTCATCTACTGCTGGGCACCTGAGCTGTTTCCAGAGCTTGGGTACATAAGTAACACTGCTATGAACATAGGGGTGCATATATACTTTTGAATCAGTGTGTCAGGATTCTTAAGATATAGTCCCTGCAGTGGAATTGCTGGGTCAAAAAGCAGTTCTGTTTTCAATTTTTTGAGGAAATTCCATACTGGTTTCCACAGTGACTGCACCAGTCTTTGTCCTTTTACTTTGAGTATTAATATAGGTTTACAATCATCCTGGAGAGAGATACTATTAACCATATTTTTTAAAAAGTATATTTTATTGATTATATTGTTACAATAGTTCTAATTTTTTCACCTTTGCTCCCCTCCACCCAGCAACCCCCCTCCCCCAGCAACCCCCCCCCAAGTCCATGCCCATAGGTCATATATACAAGCTCTATTAACTATATTTTTAAAGTAATGAAACAAAACCTTAAGAGAAGTTAAACAGTCCTCCTGTAGTTATGCAACATAATGATTACAAGTGGGGCATATTTGTTGAATGAATAAACATATATTTATGAGCCAAAGTTGTGGTTTAAAGCAAGGCCTATGTGATTCATGCTTTTCAACTATACCTCACAGTTGGCATTTTATAAATATTCTAAAAAACTTGTGGTATTCTGTTAAAGATTAATAATAGCACTGGGATGTTATTCCATTTAATTTATAATATCTTTAGATGTTGGCATTTTTTCCCACAACATTTCTTCTCATATAAACTGTGGAGAATTTTGCATGCATGAATAAAGTCATGAATTTCATTTTAAAACTGCTCATAGGGTTCTCAAGAATGTCAGAAGTCAAAAAAGCACCAGTGAATATTTTGGATAAATTTTAAAGTGTATATCAAAATCAACCTATTGGAGCACTGTATTTAAAAGCTTACTGTCTAATTCATGAATTATTAATTATTGCATATTTCCAGAAGTTGTTTTGTGCATTATGCATTTATTTGAATAGAGTATCAATCATGCCAAACAATTGGAGATACTTGTAGTAATATTTCTTGTTTGTGCATATATTAATCTTTAAAGTTTATCTGTTGAACCAATGATTTTGAAATCACCTTGACATTTGCAGAGGTTAGAACTGCAATAGAGAATTGAATCCATGAATACACTAAAGGATTTTGTGTGTTGGTCAATGTGGTCATGTGTCTTCCTACTGTTTTTGGCTGCACTTGAAGGTGGGAATTCAGACCCATTATGTCTGTTCAGCTGTAAAAGAGGAACTTCTTAGAGAGAGCTTCTGTGCTGATAGATCTGGAAACCTTTTTGCTAAGATCAAGCAATATTATTGTTTTGAAGCATTTTTTGTTGCTGGTAAGAGTAAAAAAGAGCTTTGATTTTCTAATGGTAGTTTCCATTCTTTTGAACAAGTCAATAAAGAATAAAATTGAACTCTCAGAAACAAAAGATTAAAAGGAAATAAAGATAAAAAAAGATCATAATACTCAAACCAAGTTCTTTGTACTTTAGACAGAAATTATAACTGGTTACACCTGTGATGGCAGCCCCACCACCACCCCATGATGAATTTTATTCTTAGTGAATATGTTATTAGTTTGTTTACTAGATGATCATTAAGCATCATTCCTCTTTCTTATGGGATTATAGCTAGACTCCATTTCTCTTCCTTTCTTACATTTAAGAGGGCCTAGATGGTTGGATTTCATCCATTGGAATATGAGTTGAGCTAGCCAACAAAATGGGTTTTAGAACGGAAGTGGAACAGGTCTAGGCATCCTTTACTTCGTTGCTGTGCACATATTTCACAAATATCACTAAAACTTTCTTCTGTTGGTGGTAGATAAACAGAAGGAAGAGATCTACTTACTGTACATAAGAAGAATTAGGGGGAAAAAAATCAAAGCTCCAGTTGAGTTTGAACTCAAACATGGAGACAGTTTTCTGTCTTTTGAAGTGAAATCCTGCCTCAGGCAACTAGGCATTGAGAAAGCACATTCCAGATTGGAGTTCTGGTCCCACATTATAGGGATTTGAAACAATCATGAAGCATTCTTGAGGATTAGAGATGGGGTTTACAAGAAGAAAAGTGACCCCTTCCTTCCACCATCTGTCTTGCCAATTGTTTCTCTCAACTGACACCACTCCCTCCAGCCTCCATTTCTCTTCTTTCCCTGTGGCTTGCTTTTTTTCCAAATCTATTCTTTCATTACATCACAGATACAATTTAATTGTAATTTTCTCTTTATTTCACTCTAGCTCAGAAATGTCTGATTACTACTTCATTAATCCAACAGTTTTATTTGTCCTTGAAAATATGTATTTCTCCCAGAAACTTTTTCTAAAACTATTGATTTTTAATGGGAGCCTCTGCTCTCAACTGTAGGTCCCCTGTATAATGATTTTTTGATATGCCTCAACTTAGACCAGTTTCTCAACATTGTCACTAGTGACATTTTGGGTCAGGTATTTCTTTTCGGTATAAGGCTGTTGTATGATTCTAGTATGTTTAGTATCATTCCTGGCTTCTACCCACAAGATGACAACTATAAGTCCTTTTATTTGTGACAACCAACAGAGTTAAAAAGTATTGTCAAATATTCCCCAGGCAGCAAAATTATGCTATTTTAACACTACTTACTTAGATATAGCCATCTGCCCTCCAAGAAATTTGTCCAAGTAATTTAATTTCACAGAAAATAACATGCATGCAGCTTTAAAAAATACAGTAAGAGTGATACAGTGCTGCTTTGTTATGCTGACTTTCATCTGCCATAACCAGTTAGACAGCGTGGCTTGAGTAAGTGACCACAGGTCCATAAAATACCCCGTGGGAAGGTACTTCTGCCTTGAGCTCTCCTGAAGCCAGGAGATCTATAAGAATTAATCGATCTATAAGAATTAGTCGTATAGATCTTGGCAATTCAACTTGAAGAAAGGAGAAATGAGACACATAGAGCAGAGTTTAGATGATGAAAGTGGAAAAATAAATAATATTATAGCATTTTTAAAACCCAAACCAAGATACTAATATTGCACTTATTTTCTGGTTTAAAAATTGCTAGTTAGTAGTAGTAGTAGTGGCAGCAATAGTAGCAGTGCAAATACTAAGAATAATAATACCTTACCTTCATTGGCTTCTTTTTCTGTTCCATGCACTTGCCTAAATATTTAACATAGATAATATAATTTGATTCTCACAATAAGCTTATTTTATATACAGGGTAACATGTAAAAAGAGGTTTAAAATTTTGCTGAATAGCAAGAATCATCCAATACAGATTCTCAGAAGGATTAACTGAGACTGGGTACAGGCTCAGGTTGTAGATACTTACATGAATCAAAGTTGAGGAGCTAATTGGAGAGAAAATAAAATATAAAAGAATACATTACCTAACATTTTTTTTGTGTGTTTTAAGCCTGTCTAACTTGACTATATTGCTAAGGTAAATGTGGAACTGATATAAAATAGACTAAATAGAAAACTTATATCTAGAACTTTGGAATTACTTCAGAAGTTAGGGCGAGGGATCTAATGAGGATGCTTCAGGTAAAAGTTTGGTATCAGGAAATCAGTGCAGTAGGATCCTTACTAATGCACTTATGCGTCACTCTCCCCATACCTATCAAAACATCTTACAATCAAATTTCAGGTGTTAAGAAGTTTTTAGTGTCCATAACATTCCCTGTACTGTGCTGTGCTATGTTCTTTATATCTTGGACTATGGTGGTAGTGCCTCATTATAAAAATGAGCCCTCCCTCCCCCTTGTCACTGTTAATCTGCTCCTTGTTTACACGCCTCTGGTTCAGTTTTGCTCATTTGTTTGCATTGTTCATTAGTTTCCTGAATTAGGTGATAGCATATGGTAAGGAGAGAAGGAGGGTAGGAGAGAAGGGGTAAGAAGGGAAAGGATCTTGTCAAAGATCTAGTATAAATGACCCATGGACAGGGTTGGCGGGGTGAGGGGAAGCAATGGGGGGAGAAGTGGGACAACTGTAATAGAAAAACAATAAATAAAAGTAAAATAAATAAACAAATAAATAAAATTATGTGCTACAAATATACAAAAAACAAACAAACAAACAAACAAAAATATCCCAGGTCCTTACCCTCCCTAATTCATTTGAAGGAGCCAAGCACATAAAAAAAAAAAAAAAAAAAACTATGACACAGAAACAGAAGCACCATGAATTTGAATAGTGCAATTATGAATTCTATCCTAGAAATTACAAGGATTCTCAGGAAATTCTTTAAGGTGAATGTGGTATTTATGGTGTTTCAGTTGTATAGATACACTCTAATCAGAAGGCAGGTATATGAGGATAGTGAGCAATAGCAAACTTGCACTGCCCCTGCTTTTATAAATATATTATCAGTACCCTCTAAATACACTTATTTATCATTTACATATATCTAGGACATAGACGTGCAGCTATGATATTTCTTGATCCATTATAAAATTTAATTCTCTACACAGAAGAGAAAACTGTCCACATACGATTTATCAGCAGAGAAGTCCACCTTTCTTGGTCTACATTTTTAAGTGCCCTGATTATCCTTCCCTTGTTCTTTCTCCCTGCTACCACCACCACCAAAAAATGAATAAATGAATGAAATATAGAGGTCACCAAAGGGGCAAGATGTGTAGCATGTATTCCCTTTGAGATTTTCAAATTATCTCCTCCTCCTACTGGGGTAGCAGCTGCTTCCTAAGGATTTTGGCTTCCTCTCTTTATTAACATCCTTATCTGTGGATCAAAACCTCTCTGTAGTTTTAAATGGAAGAGG
Organism: Furipterus horrens; assembly: GCF_987537825.1. Lineage (NCBI taxonomy): Eukaryota > Metazoa > Chordata > Mammalia > Chiroptera > Furipteridae > Furipterus > Furipterus horrens. The sequence goes on along the minus strand of NW_028327174.1, from coordinate 179,815,959 downwards.
AAAGCTATAGTCAGGTTTTAGCCTTAACAGATTAAAGTATTTAGTGAAAAGTCCTCTACTTCTATCGTTATATACAAGATCCTAGAATCTTTACTCTTTTTCTTTGGTAGAGAAAAGGTTTTTAATGAATATTCCAGAATCCTGAAATAAGAAATATCTGAAATAAGGTTATTATAATTAAACCAGTGATCAAGACATTTTCTAGCATTATTTCCACACGTGTAGCCCTTAATTAGTGGTAGGCAAGCTAGGTTGTAAACTATGAGAAAAACAACATATTTCCCAACTCTGGCTCCCAGCTCTGCTGCAGGCCTCTAGGGATGTTTTCCAGAAATAGAAGATGGCTGTAACAAACAATAAAATACAGGCAGTGAGAGCCATAATGATCTCTTTTTGCCTTTTATACAATGTAGTAAATGTGTTTTAAATGAACTAATCCTGCAATAATTTGATTAACACAGATAAAATAAACTTAAAAAATACATACAATTAACTATTTTTTCTTGAAATTATATTTGCTACAATCGTCAGTCCTTATAATCAAGTATTCAATTTATGCTTCAGAAAGGTGGCTTAAGTGGGTAAACTTTAAAGCTCCTCCCTATCCAAACGTTATCTAATTCTATATGATATTCCCTGCAAAGGAAGGACTCCAAGGGATGAGAGGGGTTGGGATGAGCAGGAAATCTTTTACGTTTAATTCCCCGTAATTTTCTCTGGGTAAGAGCATTGTCCCCCAAAATGACTGAACTAATCAGTATCATCAAGGCAGGAAAAGGGTGTCATGCTTTCATTCCTCAAGTGAGAAGTTATGACCCAGTTTTAAAATGGATATAATAGAGTGTAACCAAGGTAATTACAGAGTTTATAATCAAAGTTTCTCTCTGGATATCTTTTTGCATATACAATTAACTACTTACACTTTTTATTGATTTCCAGCTAAAGAATTATTTGAACAAAGTGCAACAACTTAAAATTTGACATGCTTTTCATGCAAAAGGAAATCATCACAAAGATTAAAGAGTTGGTATTGGTTCATTTGGTTCAGAGCTCTGAGGAAAGTTATTTCCTCCCACCCCTAAGCTTTTTAATTTACTATCTTTAAAAAATGAGATGTTTGAAGTTTAGAGAGCTGGAAATTCTTAAACATACATGCACACCCACCCCTAAATTGATATTTTTTTGACAACTTAAAAAATTCATTAAAGCATTAAAGAAATAAGCTGCATGAAAATTGGAGGTCATATTCTTAAATCATTTGCATTTGAGAGAATTTTGAGGGGCAAGGTGTAGTTCAAGGTTTCTTGATTGAGAGTTCTTTATAGGCCCAACCTGTCTTCTAGGAAACAATTTACCCTTTCCTTCACATTGTTGTTGAGAATCAGTGCTGTAGTGTTTTATTGTCAATTTTACAGCCAGTGCTTTCAGAAGATGTAAGAGAAGACTTATTTATTATAAATGTTTTTATATGAACTATAGCTTTTGTCAGGTCCTCAAGTCACTTGAAAACTCTTAAATATTTAAAAATCACTATCCTAGAGACAATTACATAGACTTGGATATCATACTTAGCTGGATTTGTTTCCTGGTCCTTCTCCTTACTACCTTTGTGGGTTTAGAAAAATTATTTAACCTACCTAGGACTCTTTTTCATTAGGCTGTGCTAAGAACTAGATGACAGAACCTATGTCATCTGCCAGTTTTTCTCGTTTCAATTCTGCTTTTCTTCTGTAGTTATGGAATTTGTGTTTTGCCCAGGTGCGTAGTTGCCTGGGATAAAGACCTTATTTTCCGTATCTTGGCAATTTTAAATACTGCTGCAATGAACATAGGGGTGCTTATGTTCTTTCAAATTAATGTTTTGGGTTCCTTTGGATATATTCCCAGAAATGGGATTACTTGGTCAAAAGGCAGATTCATGTTTAAATTTTTGAGGTATCTCCATACTGCTTTCCACAGTAGCTACAGGAATCTGCATTCCCACCAACAATGCAGAAAGGTTCCCCTTTCTCCACATCCTCACCAGCACTTGTTGTCTAATGAATAAACTGGACTTACAAAATAGACTCATGGAGAGCAGGATGACAACTAAGAGTTGGGGAGGGTAGGGGGTGGAGGGACTGAGCAAAAAGGAAAAAGGACTCATGGACGTGGACAACAGTGTGGTGACTGCTGGGGGGAGGGTTTTATAAGGGGACTAAGTGATAATGAAAAATAACAATAAAATTATTTTTAAAAAGAAAAAAGTAAAGACATTTACAAATACCTTATTTCCCAATTTTCTTGATTGTGTTGATGGTAAAATGGAAGTGTTGCATGTAGTATGTGAGAGTTTCATTAATGCAAATAGCATCGTCCTCCTCTCTTTTCCTTCCCTTAACTGCTGATTGGAATGTGGATATGCTCGCTTGAGTAAGAATCTTGAATCACGAGTTGGAAGTTTTGTGAAGAGAATCACAGAGCAACAAGATAAAAGAAACTTGAGCTGATCATTAGCTTCCACTACAGACCTGGGCAATTGTCTAACTTTATATGTATATTTTAAAGCTGTTATAAGTTTTTGATATTGGTCATTCAGAGCTCACTATCTTGGCTAATATAGACACTTGACCAAAGACTAATAAATTAGCAGGTCAATAAAATATATTTAAAAAATTTCAGCTCTCCTGTTTAATAGCTGAATAACACTTTGTTCAACCATTCTAGTCTTCAGTTTACTCATTTTAAATTAGAACTACTAATCTCTACCTTATATAGATGTGAATTAAATGAGATATGCACATAGATGGTTATAATCTACTTATTATTTAATCTATCTTTTAAAATCTGTTGAATATATTTTAAAATTTATCAAAGACTACTTTAAAAAAATTAAATACAGTACAAAGTAGAACTGAGATGTTTTTAATAAATGAAATTCCCTCTTACCATATACATTCATACGTTTCTGTATTTCATTGAAGAATCAACATTTATATCCCTGAGATGTATCTTTTGACAGTTACACATAATTATGCAGTAGTTTCTTATTTTATCAATTAGGGGGATTATTTATTTCTTATTTGAAATTCTTTTACAAATTCTTATTTAAATAACATCATTGAAAAATATTTCATGGCAATTGTCAGTTTGGCTCAAGGAAAAAAAAAAAAAAACCACCCAAAACTTATTTTCCCATAATATTTTTTAAGTGTTTTCCAGACTCCAGTTTTCTAACCTACAAATAAAAATTGTGATGATTATTTTTCCTTATGTTGCTAAGGACTGTTTTAAATTATTTATAAACACATGTAAAGAGAAAATTTATCATGTAACCCATCACTAATTAGTAAAGATTAGCCACCTTTCCTGAGATTGGTAAATTATTTCCCATTGTTTACAGAGAAACAGTACACATAATTGTGTCTCGGTAAATGGAATAAATGATGCATATATAAATAAGTGCTGTTTCAGCTGTGGAAGATTTGTTTCCTTTCAGCACAGGTGCATATCCAGTGTGATTTTGTAAACAGTTTTAAGTGTATTTAAAAAGGAAAAAAAATCAAAGTAACATTTTTGATTTCCATTATATAAAAAGTAGGCAATATTTAGCAGCCACAGGATCATATTCTGCATTCATTTTGCTCATTTAAAATCCTTGTTATTTAATAATATTATATTTACTCTTACAAGTTTTAAAAATAAATTTTACTTTATGCTTGTTTGCAGCAGAGTGGTTTCAAAAGTTATTGAGGTTGGCACAAGAGAAATAGCAAGCAAAAATTTGTGGCTATAATATAATGGTCTTGAAGTCAGATGGGTTTGTTTCTAAACCCACTTCTGAGTATACTAGGGGTGTGCTGTTCAAGTTATTTTATCTAATCTCTGTAGGTATCACTTTTTTTATCTATAAAATAGAGATAAAATAGATTTTTATGCTGTCGAGAGACTTAAATGAAGCAAAATATTTGGAGTACAAGTATCTTGGAACAAGGTCTCAAGTTATGTGTAATTATTATAAGCACAATTATTTTTTATTACCATTATTACTGTACAAATGCTATAGTTTCCAGTTATGCTTTAACGAATGGGCACAAATTATATTTTGTCTTGGCTAATTTAATACAGTTAATACAATGGCATAACTTGATGATATTCATTAATTAATTATAATAATTACACTAATACGTATGGAAAAAATGCCATGTATTGTTTTATTTATACAAATATCTTAAGAATGGTGTCTTTGTTCCATGGCAGAGGAAGGCTAAAATATACCCCCCTGCATAGGGTACATATACAACCAAAGCTATATCTGTAAGTATTTTTTTGTGCTTATTTTCAAACATTATAATTGTACAAATCAATAATAAAAATGGACTTTAGCTAATAATTATATAATAATAGTGGTTCAGTAATTATATCAAATATACTGTACCGATGCAAGATGTTATTAGTAAAGAAAGTGTATATGAGGAAGGGACAGTATATGGTAATCTCTGTAATATCTGCTCAAATTTTATAAATTTAAAACTTATGAAATCTATTAATTCAATTTAAAATATCATTTTAAAAGTACGTATTTAAAATGAATGATACATATATGAAGAGCCTTGAGTGTGTCCATATATTTCAAGGCAGTAGGTTATTAATAAATTCGTCTTTTTAGAAAGTCATTAATATGAAGAAAAAGAATTCCAAAATATTTCTCACGTGATAATTTTAGCACCTGGAAATAGAAAGCACACAGTATCTATATATTTAAGTAAATTATTTTCCAAATAGAGAATGCTAGCCAGACAACTAATTCATGCTTTAGGAAGTTTATTGTCTGGGACATATCTATGATGAAATAAATGTTATATAAAGAACAGCTCTTCTATGATGTTAAATATATATATATAATATATTATGATATATATGTAATGGGGGAAAAAAGCCTTCTATATAAATGGTAGTCGGTAAAAATAGCCACAATGCATTCTGGACTTGATGATTCCTAGCTATAGTTTTAAAGCTGATTTTATATCAACCCTTTTTTCTCAAGTAATCCTTTTATATAAAATGTAATACACCCAATTTACAACATATATTAAATAAAAATGAATTGCTATCCAAAATCATAACTTTTAAGTGCCAGACCTAGGATTTAATTCTCTTTAATTACAATGTTCATGTTTTTAAAAATGTTAAATAAAATAATTAGTGTCTGCCTCTAGGTTGTGATATTATGAGAAATTTAAAATTTCAAAAGCAATATCAGAGATTTCTATAAGATATTTAATAAATAAACAAAAGGGATCATAAAAATGTATACTTGATTTTCACTTCTTCTATGTGTGTAGTTATTTCTGAAATATATCATAAATTTTCTAATAGTGTTCAGATTTTATAATTTCTACTCATTGATAAAAATGTTGATTTTTTTCAAGTTACCTCTAGTTTTAGAAAATATGCTCACCAAACTGACAGTCAAATGTAATATAATGATAATTACCTAGTTAATTATTATGAAGAATCCATAATTTTTAGTGTTTTAAATCTTTGAATTTTCTGTTTTCTGTTTTATATTATTCCCTTTCATTCACCAACCTTCATTTTTATCGTATGCCTGTCAATCTGTTGCAAGGCTTCTACTGTCAGGAGTAAAGTTCATGTCTACCACAGGATTTTTATATAGAAGTGGATAATAAGTGTTCATAAGAATGTGGAGAAATTGGAAAACTCATGCATTGCTTGTGGGAATGTAAAATGGTGCAGCCTCTGTGGAAAATATTTTGGCAGTTCTTCAAAAGTTAAGCATAGAGTTACCATATGACCTATGTATATACCCAAAGGAATTGAAACGATACATCCTCACAAAAATGTGGTCATTGAAGCGTTATTAATAATAGCCAAGATGTGGAAATAACCCAGATGTTCATCATCTGGTAAGTGTATAAATATAATATAATATATGCGTACAATGGAGTATTAAAGACAAAAAGGAGTAAAATGCTGGCACAAGATAAACATGAATGAACACAGAAAACATGATGCTAAGTAAAAAACCGTCAGACCACATATTGTATGACTCCAGTTACATGAGATCTCCATAACAGGTACGTTCACAGAGACAGAAAGTACATTAGTGGTTAGCAAGGGATGAGGAAAGGGAGAAATCAGAAGTGATTGATAATAGGTACAGGGGGGATTCTTTTGGGGGCTGATGAAAATATTCTGGAGTTACTGTGGTGATGGCTGTGCAACCTTGTGAACCTACTAAAGAAAACTTGACACTATATTGATTGTATATCAATAGAAACTTAAATTTTTTCACCTAGAACTAGTTTGGAGTGTGTGTACATTGTAATTTTTAAAGAGTGTTAAGTTAAATCTGTTTCTTGTCTTTGGTAACACTGACCTAATTATTGGTTATATTTCAGTGCAAACAACAGACATCATTTTAGATATTTCAAACAAAATCTGTGGAATGATTATAGAACCAAATCATATTCTGGACTTTTCATATGATTCCCGTAACAAGCAGTTAAGATTTACAGAAGTCACAAACTCTGGGGCAACTGTTGAATCTGTTTTGATGTAGGAATAATGTTATCACCATTCCTTGCTGCAGAAAAACACTAGAACACGTTGCCATAACCTTTGTAACCAGTGATTAAGCCATAAAATGGGAATATTACCTTTTTCTTATTTTTTTCTAAGTCTCGAAAGATTTCTTTCATTAGATCAATATTCACACTAATAGTTACAATAGAATCTGGGAAATAGAGTTTATAATTTCCTAAACTTTCCAACTAGATGATAGATTGGCATTTGAGAGAGATCATTGAAGGATCTTATATTAGCTGCTAAAGGTATGTGGAATCTTTAGAATTGAGAGATTGAAATAATTCTTGAGATAGGTATCTTGCCTATCACAATAGTAAATATAGTTGGAATTAAACTTTTGTAAAGTTATATTTGATAAAACAGTAGGAAAATAAGGACCTATCTAATATTCATTACCAAACTTTAGAAAAATTCTTCTCCCAATTTCATTCTGAAATTCTATCTGTGAAAATTCTTTGATTCATTTGTTCATCTTAATTCTTATTACTGTAATTTTTATTAAGAATATAGTAGTCATGGGTGATACATTCCTAAGACCCCCAGTGGATGCCTGTTGTGTATACTATGTTTTTTCCTATACATACATCTCTACGATGAGTTTAATTTATAAATTAAGCACAATAAGGTTATCAACAATAGCTACTAATAGAATAATTATAACAATATACTGTAATAAAAGTTGTGTGAATATGGGGTTTCTGTCTCTCAAAATATCTTTTTATATCTTCTTCTTCTTGTGATCATGTGAAATGATTCAATGCCTACATGGTAAGATGAAATGAGCTGGAATTTTTCACTTAATGTTTTCAGACTGTAGTTAATCGCATGTGACTGAAAGTGAACAAAGCAAAACTAGAGATAAAGTGGGAAGACTGTGTTGTAAGAGCATCCTAATTGATATACCTGCTCCAGTTACTCCTCTGCCATCAGTTCTGAAAATTAATTATTTCCTTAAAGGTCCTAAAGTTCCTCAGTGGGAAAAGGTCAAAATACTGTGATATCCACAAGAATCTTACATTTTTTTTTGTCCTTACCTAATGTACTTCAATCAACTCTATTAGCTTATCTATGTTTCTCCACAAAACTTTTCTAGACTGTGCCTGGAATTCTTCCCTAATCAGAGAGTAAAATTTTTCATTTCTGCCTGGAATCTGTACCCTTACTTCAGAAATAGTACCAATTTTTCAGACCAGCCAAAACATGTGCTTAATTATGAATTATTTTCTAAAGCCTCCAGACAAATGCCCCCTCATGTCCACCATTTTCTGAGTCAGCATTTCTAAACTGTCTTCAAGGCAAAAGCAACATAGTACTTACATTTTTATTTCCACTTTCCAATATTTAGCCTGACACACAATAGCTACTTAATAAATTGCTTTAATAAAAGCGTATAAACTAAGAATAGACAAAAGGATACATAATTTAACCGTCTCATCACAAGTTTTAAATATGCTACTTTTGAACATTAGAGTGTAGTCCAATGGCATACTTTCCATTTCTACATTTCAGTAAGTTGAAGTTCCAAGAACTTTTATATTAAAAGTTCTGATTGTCAGTTCTGCTTGATTTAGATTTCAACTTAACAAAAATAATAACAGTACTGCAATCCTAGGGTTACAATCAACTTGGCCACATTGGTAGAACTATCAATAAGGTATATCTAAAATATTGTGAGAGAAAATTACCTTTTGAATTATGTTATTTCAAAGCAGTAGGTAATGACTATGAAATAAAGCAACTGAGTGACACTGAAGATCATTTTTCTCATGTAACTTCTCTGACTACTATCAGGATTAAGAGTTATAGAAGCATTTCTTACTTAAAGAAATTTTAATAAATGAAAAATGCACACACTCAAGAATATCTGCACAAGCTCTCATTTGGCAGTACTTATGTACTGTTTATTTTTAACCTCAGAAATTAGTCTTTATGTTATACATGCCCTTGGTGGCTTTACGTCATGTTAAATGAGGCCATAAATAAAGAATGTGCCTACCACGGAAGCCTATAAATTAGTGCCAGTAGGTCCTATAGAAGCACTGACTTTAAACATATTAAATTAGAAAACTTGGACTTCATTAAGGTTTTAGTTATTATCAGCTATCATTACAAAAATAAAATAAAATTATAATTTCACTATGCATATTACAGTTTTATCTCAGAAACCCCACAACAGAGTACTTAATGCTACAAATTTAATATCTTTACAGTCAAAATTACTGCAACTAACAATCTATATTAGAGATGGTCAGTCATACTAGTAAGTTGAGAACTCAGAATTGAAGTCCCAATTATAAAACAATTTGTATCATGATCTTTAAAAAATGATTATCTCTTTTTACTTATTCACATACATTGTAGATTTTTCCTAAATAACAATTTTTTTAAGTAGAAGAATAAGCCATATGCATGAAATAAATATGACAAATTTATAATAATAAATATAAAAATTCAATTGGGAAAGATTTAAGAAAAATTCACTCCATAGGGTATTATAGCTATACTATTTTAAAGATAAAATCATTACTTTTCAAATATAAGATGAACATATGCCAACTATTTGATTTGACCTTTTAATTAATAAAGTAAACTGGTTGTTAAAAGCTAATTCACAGAAGAATCCAAGGAAAAGACAAACGCTGAAATGAATTTTTAAATAGATACAAAATTGCCTTTTTTCATGGTGATTGGTATGGAATTGTATCAATTGTACATCTACCATTAAAAAAATGTATCTCTTAGGTTACACAGACTTCCTGATGGGAGGGGATTTTTATGATTGAGTAGTATTACATTGTGTTAATGTATGACAGCTTTTTATCCCCTCATCTACTGATTAATGACTACCCCAATTACCACGTGAAAATAGGATGAACTATGTGTATGACAAATAGTGCTGTCATCGTGTATCATATTATCATTTATTTTGAGAACATGTATACAGTGGGTTGTATCTGCATGCCTACATAAAAGAGGAGAGATTTCTTTCCATCTTTCCAGCCTTATTAGAGGATCACTTGTGTTGTACATTACATTCTCATTAATCGTTATGAAAAAATAAAATTGAACCTTGAACACACTATGCAGCATATACTAAGATTGGCTCAAAATGGTTCACATAATTAAATATTTAAGTATGCATTTTAAAATTGTGAAAATAAATCTTTGTGGTCTTGGATAGGCAGAGATTTGTTAGGCATGACACCAAACACATGACCAAAAAAGAAAGAAATTATGATGAAGAGAACTTCACCAAAATTAAATCTACTCTTGGAAAGTCACCGTGAGAGAATGAAAGACAAGCAACAGACTAGGAGAAATATTTAAGCCATTGTTCTGACAAATAACTTTTACTTAGAGTATATAAGGACTCACAAAATAAAAATGCATATCTTTGAATCCATGCTGATCTAAATGCATGATTGGATACTTATTGTAAATAAAGGAGAACAGGCAAACTTTCATGCAAATGAATCATAAATTATTCATGTTGATACCATCCCCTCACAGAGGTGTGGAGCATAACTCTGCACTTCTTACTTGCAGGCTGTGCATTTGACTTTGCTATAAAGACTACAGAATGGAAAGGGGAGAATGTGTAACTTCACAGTGAGACAGACCTGCAAACACTACTGCAATCAGGCAGGTAGTCAGGTGGTGAGAGTTAACATCAAGAATAGTAAGTCATGGTGACAGAATGTGCTCCCAATATGTTAGTAAAATGAAATTAATTCTCTGGCTTTCCTCCCCAAAATGTAAAAGTCAATATAATCTGACTGGTACTCTTTAATACTCTCAATGCCATTACAAAGTTAATAGTCTAATGTATACTTGAAGTTTGCTAGGATGATAGATTTTAAGTGTTATTAAATCAAAACAAGAAAAAACAAAATGCTAACTGTGAAGTAATATATATTAGTTTGAATGTGATGAATATATCACAATATGTAAATATATCAGCTTATCAAGTTGTACATCCTGAAGTTTCACAATCTTTAATTGTCAATTATACCTCAATAAAGTTGGGGTAATAGTCATCATCAACAAAAACAAATGAAAGTCTGAGTAACTGTCAGAGCCATGAGCAGCTTATGTTTAGTGATGTCCTGGATAGGAATTTGGAACAGAAAAGAACATTAGGTAAAAACAAAAGAAATCTTAATAAAGTTTGGACTTTAGAATGTGATAATGAATTAATTATTTCATTAATTGTGCCAAATAAACCATACCAATGTAAGATGTTGGTAATAGGGCAATAGACTATGATGTACATGATAAATGTCTGCAATATTTTTGTGTCCCTAAAGCTTTTTATTCTTAAGAGTGTTTATTCACCTTCCATATGATTCTAAAACTATTTTTTAAGGATGTTCCTATATCTTTCATATGATCCAACCATCTACTCCTAAGTAACTCACCCAATACAAAAGAAAGCATATATTCAAAAAATTGTACACCCATTTTTAGCAGCTTTATTTGAAATGGAAAAAGAGTGGAAAATACATGAATGTCCATCAATAAGTGAATGGATAAACAAAGTATGTATGTCCATACAATGCAATACAACTCAATCACATGAAGGAATAAACTCTGAATACTTGCAACAATATGAATAAGACAAAATAATTATGCTGTATAGGGGAGTTTATAAAAATATATTACTTACGATTCTATTTTGGGAAACTTCTATAAAACACAAACTGATCTGTAGTGACAAAGCTAGTCAATAGATAGCAGAGGACTGTGGGTAGGGGTGGTAAAGAAGAAGAATGTATTGCAAAAGGGTACATGGAAATTTCAGGACATAATGCATGTATTGCTTGTGTTAATGGTTTTATAGATTATAGATATATAAATGTTATCAAACTATGCCATTTAAATACATGAAATTTATTGTATGTCAATTATATCCCCAATAAATCTATAAAAAGTCAAAGTGAGGAGCTGATAAAACTCAAATGTCAGGGCTGAAAATATAATTGTATAAATAACTGATAATTTCATCTCAACTAGTAATTGCTTAAAATTTTGTTTTCCCAGATTTTTTTACTTACTGTGTGCTGTTTTACCTGGATTAAATGGTCAATCTTTGCTCCTTGTTTGGACCAACAATTTTATTAAAATGACAAGCAAAGAATTGACTTCCCCAAACATATTTGTAAAATAACTGGCAATAACATTTTCTTCCCATTCAACAATCATATCTTTCCAAGGGTACTTAAAGTATATTAATATTCATCATCTTTCTGAAATCATCACAGTTGTAATTTCTTCCACTAAGACATTTTATTCTCTTGTTAAAAAGCAAAAATATCATTTAGTAGAATGCACACATTAAACTATTAGCAACCATTAGAAGAAATAGTGTAATTAGCTCAACAGTCTCCCTTTACCCCTTGAAAGAATTAGACAGAATTGATGGTATCAAGGAATTGGTAAGAAGGACAAGCAGAAATTGACTTAGGAGAATAAACTCACCCTAAGACAAATGGGAGGCATCAGAGACCCACATTACTATGGAGGTAGCAAACGAATGAGGAACTAGTTATAATCTTACCTAAAACACTACTGTCCTTTGTTTTAAATTATTTTTGATGTGTAAATATATTTATATATGTAGTCAGTTTTATGTTTGGTCTTTTCAAAATTACACATTTTCTTTAAACGATATGAATTTTAAACCTCTGAAAGCATAGTTATTTTAAGTTAGTAAAGTTTACTCTGGTGACATTTATTTTTGGTCTCCTTCCTATGAATGTAAATGTTATAGTTGCCAGGCTGGAAATATTCTGGCTATTTTATATTATGAAGCTAAAATAATCTTTCAACACATTTTTTATTTGAGTCAATATCATTATTCTTTTAGTCAATACATTTATGGAATTTCTATTCTGCTCTGGGACTAGTGTAATAATGGGGAAAATAATTAAAAACACAATGTTTCTATTTTAACCAATATTTGATTTAGGAATTCTATTCACACATCATACCTGAATCACAAAATGACCTTATAATATATATTTTACTAACATATGATACATGTTTTTATTTTCTATTGTATGTCGAATCAGCATAAGATTTGGTAGGGACAAATATAGTTTCTGACCACAAGATCAACAAAGAACTAACAGAAGCAGTAAGGAATAAAGCTTCCAGCAAAGGAAATGTATGATTCCTAAAGGTAAAGATAATTATATGATAAGTCCCAGTTTTATTTTTTAATACTTCAATCTTCTGCTCTTAATCTAGGATGGAAAATTATGTTTTTAAAAGTCTAAAAATTATTAGAGGAAGTGATTTGCATATCATTATTTAATAACATGTAACTCTCTTGGAGATAGTTACTGCCAAATGTGGATATAATCCTAGTGAGATATTTAAGATAGACAAGAATCTCTGAAATCAACAAGATCATTTGTAAATTTCATATAATGATAGTATAAGAGTTTATTTTAAATCAAGATTTAAAAAAATTTCTATGTATTTATTCATATTTTGTGTCAGTTGAAGTTATAACAGCTTTACTCATACGTAATGAAATAAGTTGAATCACTTAAGGCAGCATATTTTATTTAAAGAAAAGGAAGAAAAAATCTATATTGATGTTGAGAATAGAAGGTAAAGTGTAGGATGCAGTCAGTCATGGTTAAGTCTAGATAATAAAGACTGGTGGAGGACTAGGGGGTGAAAAAACTGAAGAGCCCGTGTATACATATGTGTCTACACATACATATATATGCATATTGATATGTATTTTAATATAGTGCGGAGAAATACAAGTTAAAAATAAGAGATTTACTTCTCCCTATTGAAATTAGATTTGTTTCCCTTTTTTTGGAGCTTTTGCATTAGAAAACTTGTAATTATAAGTACTTTCTTCTCTCTGAAATCTGTATAGATCCTTTAAAAAACTAAATAGATATTTTGTCAGTCTGTAACCAGGAATGTCTTTCTCAAGGCCTGAGAATCTTCTCTTTGATTGTAAACATCTTTACATTTAAATATCTGAACATCTTTACATTAAGATAATTAGAGATAGAACCACTACCTCCCAGTTTTTGTGGTGAGACAGTAGCCTAACAGACATCTTGCTTCAAGTTGTAAAACTAATTCTTGCCATAAAAATATGGGAAGTTTGTTTCTCCTCTGGTTAAAGTCAGTTGGCTAACACAGATGGTCAGCCCAATTAACAGATAAATTTAGGTTGAACTCCGTATGATAAAAGGTGCTATTAAGTCCCCTTACTTGAAGATTCTTTATTGTTTATCTTGAGAGTGTAATGGGTTGTATCTCCTTGGCTATACAGTAGTGCGAAATATACAAATAACGGCTGCGAAGAAACCCAAGGTTTGAATTCAGTTTATTTATTTTAAAAAAACAGCATACATTGTTAAATAATGTAAGGAAAACATTTATAATTCAGAAATAATTTTTAATGTGAAAAAATATACTCAAAGTTGTACTATTAACAAAAATAATTTAAACATTTCAGGAGCACTAGTTCATTCCTCTAGGCTTCGGTTATTTCATCCACAGGAGGGAAAACAATCAACAGTAAATAAAATCAGTTTTTACTTTTTTGTGTGAGTGATCTCAAAATTATTAAACCAAAATACCAAACAACATGCTGCATTTGGTTTGCTCATTTCTTTAATAGAAAGTATTGTTTTATTCATCTTAGGCGGTCCATTTCTCATTTATTTGGCCACCTTCTTTGCTCTAGCCTTCATGTTTCATTGCCCACTCTTCTCAAAAGGGGAAGTAATTCTGCCACAGTGATCAGGATATCAGGGAAATTCAAGACTTCAATTAATCTTAGCTGAGCCAAAGAACCTTCTAGAGTCAGAAGTCTTGGATTTGTGACAGAAATGGAAGGTGAAGGTAATTGTATCCCCAAGTTGGTAGAATCCCTTACTCTCTGCCTTTTAATTATTAAGTTTAATTATTTAGAGTGATTGTAATTGCTCATATTTTGAGCTTTTAAAAATATTTTATTTAGCTTTAGAGAGAAGGAAAGGGAGGGTAAGAGAGAGAGGGGAGGGGAGGGTGAAAGAGAGGGAGAGAAACATCAACGTGCGAGAGAAACATTGATCAGTTGCTTCCTGCATGCCTTCAGCTGGGCACCTGGCCTGCAGCCCAGATGTGCTCTGACCGGAACAAACCAGTGACCTTTCAGTTTTTGGGACAACGCTCAACCCACTGATCCACACCGGTCAAGGTGGGCTTATTTATACTAACATATTTTGTAAGTTGTTTCCCATATTACTTCTTATTTTCTTCTTATTGACTTTTATTTCAAAGAAAAAGGTGTCCGTGGTCTATTACATAGTTTTATTTATTTATTTTGTCCTCAAGAACTTTGGCAGTTATAGGTTGTATATATATTATTTTAGTAAACACTATCATAATTTAACATGCATCAACAACTATATTTTTTAGAAATCTTGTTATTCAACAACTTGTATACTCCTCCTGAATAAGACAATGACCATGGCATGTTTACTACTCATTGCATGAACTTTCTCATCTCCAATTTAATTTTGTTTTATCCTTAAAAAATAAATAAAATATAGTTTATTGTCAAGTATTTTATAGTCAGGTATTATTTTCTTTATCAGTCATCAATCAGATTGTGTGCCCAATTTTGTTTCAGTTCAACTCTCTACTGAAACCACCTTATTTCTCTTGTTGAAATAGACCATTGTTAGTCATTATTAATTTATCCTTTTTCCATGTTGCTTGCGCACTTTCTCTTCATTGTTGTATCTGCTCTCGTCTACTCTATCAACTACTAATATGCCTACTTCTACTTTCTTTTGATTATTTTTATATGATATAACTTTCCATCGCTTTACTTTTAAGTTGCTTCTATCATAGTATTTTGAGTGCATCTCTTTGTATAGTTTTTAGTTATTTAAATAGTTGCTCTTGGTGCTGTATTATGTAAATATAACTTATCACAGTCTGGAGGCACTGATGTTTTACTAGACTGAACAACATATACGATGGAAAAACCTTAGCTTCCTTTATGCCCCTTTACCTTCCTCATTTCTCATATAATTGCCTTAAATATTTCCATTAATTGAGAATTATAGCAGACAGTATTATAAGTTTGCTTTAACATCAAACATAATTTAGAAAATTGTAAAGAAGAATAATGTACATATTTACCAATCCTTTTACTGTTCTTGTTCTTTCTTCATTCCTTATATTCTAGAATTCTTCTGTGATTAAAGAACTTCCTTTAGCTATTCTTGTAGGCTAGGTCTGCTGACAACACATTCAGTTAGTTTTTATTCATTCCTGCAATGTATAGAATCTGGTTTGACACTTCTTTCTTTCAGCAGTTAAAACATGTAGTGACACTTCAT
Organism: Furipterus horrens; assembly: GCF_987537825.1. NCBI lineage: Eukaryota > Metazoa > Chordata > Mammalia > Chiroptera > Furipteridae > Furipterus > Furipterus horrens. The sequence continues at coordinate 179,799,997 of NW_028327174.1, read as the reverse complement.
TCCAGCCTCCATGGTTTCCTATGAGAAATCCACTGTCTTTCTACTTGCTTCTGGGTTAGGTAGCAAAATTGCAGCTGCTTTTGAGGTATTTCTTTGCCTTTCATTTTACCAGCTGTGACTATGATGTGGTGCAGTGAATCTTACTGTGTTTATTCTATTTAAGGTTTTTTTAGCTTCTTTTATCTGTAGATTTGTATCTTTTGCCAGATTTAGGAAGTTTGACTTCTTTATTTCTTCAAGTAGTTTTTCAACTTCACCCTCTTTCTCTCATCTTTGATGGACTCCAATAAAAATAAATGTTAGATCTTATACTTTCCACAGTCCCTGAGGCTCCGTTCGCTTTTTTAAAAATCAATTTCCTGAATCTTTTTCAGATCGGGTAATAATTGTTCTATTTTCTGGTTCACTGATTTGTTTCTCTCTCTCTGCTTTATCTGCTATTTAAACCAACATTGAATTTTTGGAGATTGTGTTTTTTAGTTCTAAAATTTTGATTCAGTTCTTTTTCATCTGTTATATTTTTCCACTGATTATTTTCTTGCTGAAACTTTTTACTTTTAATTTGTTTCCAATATGTTCATATTTTCTTATTGAAGCATTTTTATGTTGGCTGCTTTAAAATTTTTGTTAGGTAATTCTAATACCTGTGTATCTAGGATTTGGGTATTTTTTTATTCAAGTTCAAATACCCCCTTTTTTAAGTAATGTGGATAATTTTTTACATTGTGGTTATTATAAGATTCTGGAGTTTATTCAAGTTTATGGTTAATCTGGCTTTTACCAACACTGTTCTGACAGGGAAGGGGAGAAGGATAGAAGTCCAAGTTTCTCACTCTGGCAGCTGTGAGGGTCAAGAGCTTCTCATTACTGCTGTGCTAGGCAAGGGTGGGAGGTCTGGATCCACCCTAGACCTCTGCAGATATTAGCCTGCCTTATAAGGATAGGGGTGCCATGGTATTACTTCTCTTTTGGCCTTTGCTGACTATGAAGACCTTGTTGCTGCTTGGTGGTGGTGAAAATTCTGACTCTCCCATACGCCTCCCCTGAAACCAACTTTGTGCGAAAGTGGAGGGGATCTCCTTACTGCTGGTGACAGTAGAAATCCAAGTTCTCCACATGGTATTTGTCAGTAGAGGAGGTTGTTGTTGCCAGTGGTAATGAAAATCCCAACTTCCTATTGCGCCTTCTCAGACACTACCCCAGTGGGGATGTAGGTGACTCATTGTAGCTAATCTAAGGCCAAAGTCCAAGTTTCTCAGTTGGCTTTTGCTGATGTTGATGGATTAGGGACATGTTTGGAAGGCATAGCGAAGGTGTAGTCTAAATGTTTTCTATCTTGCTAGGTTGTTTCTTTCTTGGTCTTTTGGCTAGAAAGAGAATGTTTTTATTGGGGTTTTGTGTGTGTGTCTGTGTGTCTGTGTCTGATGGTATTTCTAGTTGGCCAACTTCTTTAGAGCTGAACCTGGGGTATATGAGGCATAATGGAAAATCAAGAAATGTACTATTGTATTGTTTCTTGGGTCAAAAGTTCTTAGCTGGTCTTTCTTCTTTTCAACATTCAGAGACTTATTATTAATGTCTTATATGTAATATACAGAGTTATTACTTAGTTGCATTTAGTGTGAAGAATAGGGAAACAAGTCAAAGCGTACTCTGTATTTCTGTTGCAGAAGTTGATTGTGCTCTTTTGTATTAGAATTTTTATAGTGTTTGTGTTGTTATATAAGCTGGAAATTATTACAGTGCACTTGGCATTTACACCCAGTATAAACTTTTCATAAAATTCAGACTCCATTGTGTATGTGCATATATGTACATCTTTGTGTATGTACTCATGAGAAATAGAATCCAAATTTATGAGCAAATCAATTGTTACCATCAAAAGGATATTTGATTAATCTAGAAAATTTATTTTTTATTCAATCTTTATTACCATTTAGTCCCCTCATAGCTCCCTCCCCCCAGCAACCACCACACCGTTGTCCACGTCCATGAGTCCTTTTTCCTTTTTGCTCAGTCCCTCCACCCCCTAACCTTCCTCCCTCCACTAGCTGTCATCTGTTCTCCGTCTATGAGTCTGTCTCTGCTTTGCTTATTAGTTCAGTTTGTTCATTATATTCCACATGTGAGTGAAATCATATGGTATTTATCTTTCCCTGACTGGCTTATTTCACTTAACATAATATTCTCCAGGTCCATCCATGCTGTTGCAAAGGGTAAAATTTTCTTTTTTTTTATAGCCAAGTAGAATTCCATTGTATAAATGTCCCATAGTTGTTTTATCCACTCACCTATTGATAGACACCTGGGCTGCTTCCATATTGTGGCAATTGCAAATAACACTGCAGTGAACATAGACATGCTTATGTTCTTTTGAATTAGTGTTTTTGGTTACTTAAGCTATATTCCCAGAAGTGGGATCATTGGGTCAAGAGGCAGATCCATCTTTATTTTTTTTTTTTAAGGTTTCTTTGTACTGCTTTCTACAGTGGCTGTACCAGTCTGCATTACCCACCGATAGTGCAAAAGGATCCCCTTTCTCCACATCCTCACCAGCACCTATTGTTTGTTGGTTTATTGATGATAGCCATTATGACAGGTGTGAGATAGTATCTCCTTGTGGTTTTAATTTGCATTTCTCTGATGATTAAAGACGTTGAGCATCTTTTCATATATATATTTACCATCTGTATGTCCTCTTTACTAAAGTGTCTATTCAGGATGTTTGCCCATTTTTTAATTGGGTTGTTTGTTTGTTTGTTTTGTGTATCGAGTTTTGCAAGTACTTTATAATTTTGTATATTAGCCTCTTATCAGAGGTATTGGTGAATATAGTCTCCCATTATATAGGTTGTATTTTTATTTTGTTGACTATTTCCTTGAGAATTTATTTTCCTTAGGTATAAATGCACTACTACTAAACTTTCAGCTTCATATTGAAGTGATATCTGGAGAAATATCTTTTTAATTAATATTTCTTTTGGTTGGGAATCTGGGTTGTTGAGTAAACTTTTATTTTAATTTTAAATTTATATTCACACTTCTTCTGTTCCTTTCTTCCTCTTGACACAGTAGGCATACCAGTTGTAGTGTAGAAACTCTGTGAAAGGGACTTGTCAGCTAATTGGATGCTTTAGTTGGTACAAGTTCATTCTCTTCTTTTTTCAAGAATCAATATATGGTTTATGTTTTTTTAATAGGTATCAAATAAACTAAATGAGATTTTATATTATTATAAGGTTATGGTATTTTCAATATTTTATTCCAGAAAATTTCTTTGGTTATGGCTTTGAGTTATAAGCCAAATAACAAGTATTTCCTTGTTTATTTAAAATTTACTTAGTTAAAAACTAAATATATGAACAATATTTGAGTAAAACTAGTTCTCTGCAAGTAACATGCTTGTGCAATGAATAAGGGTTCTCTCTTTAAATCACTAATTCATTAAAAAAGACAATTACTGAGCACCTGGTATATGCTTATCATTAAGTTAAACATGGACACACTATTGGAAATTATGAGGTATAAGGAGATCTTCTCACTGTTTAAATCAAACAAAGGGAGCCATGACACCTTAAACAAAATAGGGACTACCATTCATCTAATCACTGGCATTAGGCTTTATATATTTATCTTAAGGATGTACAAAAATAGCACATAAATGCTTGTTATCATGAAGTTTAATTTAAATTATGTAATGAAAGATGAAATTAGAGTATTTTTATTTTATACCTGCCACCCTTCTTATTTAACTGAACTGATGTATTCTGATATTCACTGTTTGCATGATTTGTAATGAAACTTAAAGTGCTATGCTTGACTTTGTAGGCAAACAATTTCAAAATTAACATTAAGTGTGTTTCATTTTTTTTAGAATGTAGTAAAATGTGGTCTAATTTAATAACATGTATTTAGTGGTCATGTTTACATTTCAGCCATTTTCCTAAATGTCTTAAATGTATTATTTCACTTAATTCTTACAAAATCCTATAATATTGGACCATGCTTGTCTCAGTTTTACGGAGACTAATCAAGTTTCTATAGATTAAGTAACTTCCCCAATCTTAAGCAGCTATTTATCATTAAAAAACAAAATAAAACTCAATCTCATGTTTGTCTTATCCCAGAGTTTAACTTTTAAAAACCATAATACTGCCTGAGTACCAAACAAAAGAATTAACACAGGACTTCTAAAAGGGAATTTTAAAATATTCACTTTAAAACAGGAAAATGAAGTTCTGGCATATTAGACATAGTTATCATTTGTCCTTCAGTACAGGTTAGAGTCTAATTTACCATGGGTCATGTAAAATATCTTGAAATTAAAACCAACCTAGAGCTATAAAATAAAAAGTGACCTTTAAAATTCAGTATTACAGACAAACAACTTTTGCCTCTGGAGGCTGTTGAAGGACAAAATACGGATAAAAAAGTTCACTTTCAACTTAGTATTCATACCACTTTTTCTAGTCAGGCAGAAGCGGCCACTAGAATTAAGGTCTTGGACATCCTGAAGTTAGAATGCATTTTCTGTATATCTGAGGCTTTGAAAAACTACCCAAACCTCTATATCTTGGAACAAATAAACAGAAACCAGCAGCTTCTAATACTGGTCTCACAATGAAGAGGGTCAGTAGGAGATTGCCTAAAATATTCTCTTGTCTATTCCTCCTGCAATTCTTCCACCCTCTAAACAAAGCAAAACAAAACAAAACACTAGATTTCAAGAATAAAACCCTTACATTATAGGAAGGCTAGATGGAATAAGTACTGAGAGCAGCTTAATTAGAACACACAGAGAAGCTGCTGCCTATACTTTGAATCCTAATTTAATTAATGCAGCTAATGTCGTTTCCCATGGAGCCACTGAGATCACGTAACAAAGGAACAAATGTACAGTCCGTGTTTGCTTGAGTTATCTCAGTATGCTGTGACAAGGTTGCCAAATTTTCTTGTTCAAAACCTGTCATAGTAGTGAGCATTTGATAATTGTTGTACATGCAAATTTTAAGCATATATCTTAAAATTTTTAGTTTCAGAAAGTCTGGGGTGAGTCCCAGTATTGAACATCTTTCACAAGCAAAGCACCTAGTTCTTAACGCAGATGTTAGAGTCACACTGTGAGAGCTGGGAATAGGCAGATGCCTTTCCTTTGGTTAAGTAAAGCAGATATAAGTGTAGCTTTTGAGTTTAAAAAATTAGAGGACTAGGCTGGATGAAGGTGGGGAAAGGGAGAAAAAGCAGGAACAACTGTAACAGCATAAACAATAAATATAAAACTAAAAACAATCAGACTTTTTTGGCATTTAAATAACATTTTATATAATAATCATAAAACTCCATCTAGAAACCATCAGTACTACTTTCACCAAAATGGTGACCTTTTGTACCAAACTGGTCAAATTATTAAGTTAAATAATCAGAGACCCACTTGATGGTTCCAACTGGCTGCAAATATGTTCACAAAGTGTAGACACTAGAAAATGGCTAGAAGTTACCCCATACACATCCCATTCAAATCCAATGCCATTATTATAGACATGCTGATTAATTCTGTTCAGCATTCCTTCTACACTGTTATTTGAAGTCCTAAATCAGTATGTTAAAATATTTTGCTGCAAGCTGCCACCTGTACATGTGAAAAGTTGTGCATCTTAAAATTAATAAATATAATTAACACTGATTCATTATCATTGATTCGTTAACATTGAACTCACTATTAAAAGCATTATAAATCACATGGAAAGAAGCTTATCTCATCGTCGTCGGCAGCCGTCCGTCTCGAGAGACGATGGTGTAGCTTCTTAAGAGTCTATCTGCACCGCCAAGAATGGCTGTGCAGTCCGACTCGGGAGTGACACGGTATCTGTCTCCTCCCGTGTTGAATCGACATCTTGCGATGACACTGGAGTGTCCTCTCCAGTGAAGCTGAAGCTACAGAGCCTGGGCGGGGTAATATGGAGGGTCTGCTGTTGCCCATGCAGCAGACCCCCCTTCTCTTCGCAGCTGAAGGGTCCAAGGGAAAGACGGAGTCAATACAGCTTTGCTTCAGGTTCGCCACAGGAGTTGCCGGTGTTGACTACAACGTCAAACCGCCTTAGGGACTCCGGCTCCGGATTTTCTGTCGGGGTTTACTCCCTTAGCCTTTCCCCTGAAGAGGTATGCCGCAAGGCAGCGGAGGTTTTTTGGAGTCAGAGTTTTCCTTCTCTGATGTGCCCTGACTGGAAGATCGAACCAGCGACACTTAGCTCGCAGGCCGACGCTCAATCCACTGAGCCAAACCAGCTGGGGCCTTAATAAGACATTTTTAAATTACTTTTATTTTTAAGATTAAGCATCCTCATTGACAATCAGAAACAGTCATTGCTGAAGCTTATCTACCACATATATTTTCTCCATAAGACACTTAACTACCTTCTTATGTGTAGGAACACTAACTAAATAGCACTTCAGCACTATGCTTGGAGATTATTTTAGAAAGTAAAGTCATCAACAACAACAAAAATGCAAAAAGTGACACTAAATTGGTTGTGGGAAGGGCACACTTATAGTATGGGAGCTGAAATCTAGAGCTGGAACATTACCTTGTTCAGCCTTACCTGTGAATGTATTTATGTATGTATATATCAGAAGACTGAAATTGTTCACCACTCCGAGCTTGTCTGTAATTGACCCCAAAAGTGCTGTGATATTTCATTTGGGGGTTACAAATAAATTTTAGAGAATTGGCAAATATGCACATAGGGAATCCATAAATAATGAGGATTATCTCTAAATGTGAGTGCCAGGAAATGCAATGGAATGGTTATTAGAAAGCTAGGGAAGACTTTCCTCTAAAGAGGTGGTGAGATCTGAAAAGGCTGAAGATTTAACAATACACTATTTATTACTCTGTGGGAGGTTACATGGGTTTTTTCTTTTTTATTACGTAAACCGTGCAAATATATTTTATACTTCTGTACATATGAGTTTTATAATAGAAAAGAATAAGTCAAACACATAAATTATTATTTATAGACAAAGGTATTATACTTTTCCTGTGTAATATTGAACCTGGTAAATTTTTACATATACATTTCACTGATGGTTGACTTACAATGTTATATTAGTTTCAGGTGCACAAATACACAAATTTAACATTTGTATATTTTACAAAGTGAATGCAACAGTAAGTCTAGTCCCTATGTGATACTCTACATAGTTACCACGATATGACTGACTATATGCCCTCTGCTGTACTTTACTGTTTCCATGACTATATAACTGGCAGTTTGTACTTCTTAGTCCTTTTTACCTTTTTGCCCACCTCCAAATCCCCCTAATCTGATTACATATTTCCATTATTGAAGTTTAAACTATTTCTATTTTTATCTTTGATACACTTTATATAAAGATATTTTACCATTTAATTAATCTACAATATATTTTAGTGGAAGTTGAGGTGTGAAACCCAAAGTTTTATTTGCAAGTATTACCTGGTTACCTCACACTTTTTATAAAATAACTTTATAATTATTTATTAGGCTTAAAATGCTTGTATAAGTCCTAGTTTTGTTTCCATGTCCTCTTTGTCCAGAACATTGTTAATATTTGTTTTAATATTTCTGTTTCATAATTTCTAATAAGTAGTAATCTAACTCATTCTTGACCAATAATTGTTTCCCTTTTGAAGAATATTTTCTAATTTGTTCTTTACTGTATTTGTATACCCTAACATAAATTAGGTATTATAATTTACAATATAATCTTCTTTATCTAAAACTAAGAAAGATATGTCAACTAAACTATAACTTTTCATCAGTTGTAAAGTACAGTCCAATTGTAGAGTTGTTAATGGGTAAAAAGTTGTGCATCTTATAATCAATAAAATATAATATTTCCTGCATAATTTTAATTTCTATTTTTTATTGAATTTATTGGGGTGATACTAGTTAACAAAATTATACAGGTTTCCAGTGTACAATTCTACAGCACATCACCTGAAAATTGACACCCTAAGTCAATTCTCTATCATCATTTGTGAGTTTTAAAATGTATTTTATTAAATATTGCTTAGATGTGCATTAAACCTATAATTTCATTTTAGAAAAAAATTAACAGTTTTTAGGTTTCCTATTTTTAACTATATTGTTCAACTAATTCTATATAGTCTAGTCTTTTTCAGCTCTTATTGAAATTTCTTAGCACTGCATCTAGATGTAGCATATTTTTTATTTAGATTATTCCTGTATATTTATATAACTTTCACCTAGTACTTCCAAGATTTAGTGTGTTTTTATTATATTTTTCAGTCTTTTTTTTTTCTTCTGGTATATGCTGATGCTGTTGATTTTCTAATTTTATCTTATTGTACTCCAATTCATTGAGTTGATTTTGAAATTGTATTACAGTATTCCCTCACTTATCATGGGTATTATGTTCTAGGTGAAAATTCGCAAAGTAGGAACCTTACATTTATTTTAGAATTTATATATATTTTAAGGCTTTATAAACCCTTCCCACACACTTATAAACCATTCGCAGTCCCTTATTAACCTTTCCCGCTGCCTTATTAACCTTTTCCATATATTTATAAACACTACTTATGTTCTTAAACATATTCTACACTCTTAAACCTATGTAACTTTAACAACATATATATACAGTACCTCAAAATCCCACAATATAGCAAAAAATCTGTGATAAATTATTAAATATAATATTTTTTAAAATCCTGCAATACAGTGAGGCTGTGATAATTGAACCATGATGTAGAGAGGGACTACTGTATATTTTACTTTGATTCTTTTCATTTATATAAATATATGATTCTATTATCTAAACAATGATGATCTCGTGTCTTTTCTATCATACAGTTATTATCTTTTATTTTGTAGTTTAGTACATTTATTACCAGATAAATCCATTTAGTTTTATCCCTCTCAGAATCATTAGTTATTCTCTGGTGTTTATAAAATTGAGTGCTTGTATTTTCCAACACTTAGTGGCACTCAGAATTACGAACTAGGAGAGAAAGTGTATCTTTCACTGCTGTGTTTGTATTCTTTTGCCCAAATCTGTAATGAAAGAAGATGCACTTTTGGAGGATATAGCCTATTATTTGTTATAATTTATTACCAAAAATCATTAGAGGCCTGTAAGAATACTGTAAAACCCTTGGGATTATTTTTAAATATCTTTAATAATTCACTATAAACTTTTATTCCTTATAACCCCTAAAAAGCAATGAATACCTGAATAAATTGGATAAACGAAATAGCATGGGATCATAAAGTATTGTTACTGTTTATTTATTTTTATTTATTTATTTATTTTTTTTGATGCTTAATAAGAGGCAGCTTTTATTTATTTTTATTTATTTATTTTTTGGTTTTTCAATTACAGTTGTCCCCTTTTCTCCCCATTTCTCTCCCCCACCCAACCCACCCCCTCTCCTGCAATCATATCCCTCCCCATTGTCCATGTCCATGAGTCATTTATACACGTTCTTTGATTAAACCCTTCCCTTACTTATCCCCCTTCTCTCCCTCCCCCCTCCCTCCTATTGACTGCTATTCTGCTCTTTGTTCTATTTAGTTCTTTTGTTTGTGTTGTTCTTTAGTTTCCTGTATTAGGTGATATCATATGGTATTTTTCTTTCTTTGCCTGGCTTATTTCACTAAGCAAAATTCTCTCTAGTTCCATCCATGTTGTTGCAAATGGCAGGAGTTCCTTCTTTCTTTCTGCTACATAGTACTCCATTGTGTAAATGTACCACAGTTTTTTGATCCACTCATCTACAGATGGGCACTTCAGTTGTTTCCAGCACTTAGCTATTGTAAACAGTGCTGCAATGAACATAGGGGTGCATAAGTTCTTTTGAATTGGTGTTTTAAGATTCTTCGGGTATAATCCTAGTAGTGGAATCACTGGTTCAAAAGACAGTTCCATTTTTAATCTTTTGAAGTAATTCCATACTGTTTTCCATAGTGGCTGCACCAGTCTGCGTTCCTACCAACAGTGCAGTAGGGTTCCCATTTCTCCACATCCTCGCCAGCACTTGTTGTTTGTTGATTTGTTGATGATGGCCATTCTGACTGGTGTAAAATGATATCTCATTGTGGTTTTTATTTGCATCTCTCTCATGGCTAATGATGTTGAGCATTTTTTCATGTGTCTATGGACCTTCTGTATGTCCTCTTCGGAGAAGTGTTTGTTCAGGTCCTTGGCCCATTTTTTAATTGGGTTGTTTGTTTTCTTAATGTTGAGTCATATCAGCTCTTTATATATTTTGGAAATCAGTCCCCTGTCTGTGATGTCATTGGCAAATATGTTTTCCCATATGGTTGGTTTCCTTTTCATCTTGCTGATGTTTTCTTTTGCTGAGCAGAAACTCTTCAGTTTGATGTAATCCCATTTATTTATTTTTTCCTTTATTTCTCTTGCTTTAGGAGATGTATCCGTGAAGAAATTGTTACATGAGATATCTGATATTTTCTTGCCTATGTTTTCCTCTAGGATTTTTATGGTGTCACGGCTTACATTTAAGTCTTTGATCCATCTTGAGTTTATTCTCGTGTGTGGTGTAAGTTGGTGGTCTAGTTTCATTTTTTTGCAGGTCCCTATCCAGTTCTCCCAGCACCATTTGTTAAAGAGGCTCTTCTCACTCCATTTTATGTTCTTACCTCCTTTATCAAATATTAGTTGACGATAGAGGCCTGGGTTTATTTCTGGACTCTCTATTCTGTTCCACTGATCTATATGTCTGTTCTTATGCCAGTACCAGACTGTTTTGATTACAGTGGCTTTGTAGTATTGTTTGATATCTGGTGTTGTGATTCCTCCTGCTGTGTTCTTCCGTCTCAAGATTGCTTTTGCTATTCGGGGTCTTTTTTGGTTCCATATGAATTTATGGAGTATTTGTTCTAGGTCTGTGAAATATGTCATTGGTATTTTAATAGGGATTGCATTGAATCTGTAAATTGCTTTGGGTAGTATGGCCATTTTGATGATGTTGATTCTTCTCATCCAAGAACATGGTATTTGCTTCCATTTATTTGTATCTTCCTTAATTTCTTTCTTCAATGTTATGTAATTTTCAGAGTACAGGTCTTTTATCTCTTTGGTTAAGTTTACTCCTAGGTACTTTATTTTTCTTGTTGCTATAGTAAATGGTATTTTCTTTTTTGTTTCTGTCTCTGATATTTTATTGTTGGTGTACAGAAATGCCTTAGATTTCTATATATTTATTTTGTACCCTGCTATTTTGCCAAATTCACTTATTATATCGAGTAGTCTTTTAGTGGAGTTTATACAATTTTCTAGGTATACTATCTTGTCATCTGCATATAATGAAAGTTTTACTTCCTCTTTCCCAATTTGGATGCCTTTTATTTCTTTTTCTTGTCTGATTGCTGTGGCTAGGACTTCCAACACTATGATGAATAGGAGTGGAGAGAGTGGACAACCTTGTCTAGTTCCTGAATTCAGGGGGAATGCTTTTAGTTTTTGTCCATTGAGTATGATGTCGGCCTCAGGCTTCTCATATATAGCCTTAATTATGTTAAGGTATGTTCCCTCTATTCCCATTTTGCTGAGTGTTTTCATCATAAATGGGTGTTGTATTTTATCAAATGCTTTTTCTGCATCTATTGATATGATCATGTGATTTTTGTCTTTCATTTTGTTTAGGTGATGTATTATATTTATTGATTTGCGAATATTAAACCATCCTTGCATCCCTGGAATGAAGCCCACTTGATCGTGATGTATGATGTTTTTGATGTATTGCTAGATCCTGTTTGCCAATATTTTATTGAGGATTTTAGCATCTTATGTTCATCAGTGATATTGGCCTGTAGTTTTCTTTCTTTGTTGTGTCTTGACCTGGTTTGAGGATTAGAATAATACTGGCTTCATAGAAAGAGTTTGGGATTTTCCCCTCTTCTTGGATTTTTCGGAACAGTTTGAGGAGGATAGGAGTTAGTTCTTCCCTGAATGTTTTGTAGAATTTGCCTGTGAAGCCATCTGGTCCAGGGCTTTTGTGTGCAGGGAGCTTTTGATTACTGTTTCAATTTCCTTCTTTGTTATTGGTCTGTTGAGACTTTCCACTTCTTCTTGATTCAGTTTTGGAAGGTTGTATGTTTTTAGAAATTTGTCCATTTGTTCTAGATTGTCAAATTTCTTGCCATACAGTTGTCTGTAGTAATTTCTAACTATCATTTGTATTTCTGTGGTATCAGTCGTGATTTCTCCTCTTTCATTTCTGATTTTGTTTATTTGGGTCTTCTCTCTTTTTTTCTTGATTAGACTGGCTAGAGGCTTGTTGATTTTGTTTATTTTTTCAAAGAACCAGCTCCTAGTTTCGTTGATCTTTTGGATTGTTTGTTTAGTCTCTAGTCTCTATGTCATTTAGTTCTGCCCTGATCTTGATGATTTCGTTCCTTCTTCTTGCCCTAGGCTTTATTTGTTGTTGTTGTTCTAGTTCTTGTAGCTTTATGGTTAGGTTTTGTATTTGAGATTCTTCTATCCTTTTCAGATATGCCTGTATTGCTATGAACTTCCCTCTCAGGACTGCTTTTGCTGTGTCACACAGGTTTTGGGCTGTTGTGTGCTCATTATCATTAGTTTCTAGAAACTTCTTGATTTCTTTTTTGATGTCATTGTTAATCCATTCATTATTTAATAGCATGCTATTCAATCTCCACGAGTTTGGGTGTCTTTGATTTTTTTCTCTGAGGTTGATTTCTAGTTTCAAGGCATTGTGATCTGAAAAGATGCTTGATATGATTTCAATTTTCTTGAATTTGTTGAGGCTTGTTTTGTGTCCTATCATGTGGTTTATCTTTGAAAATGTCCCATGTGCATTTGAAAAGAATGTATGTTTTGCTTCTTTGTTCTATATATATCAGTTAGGTCCATGTGGTTTAGTGTGTTGTTCAATGCCTGTATATCCTTGGTGTTTCTTTGCTTTGATGATATGTCTATTGTTGATAATGGAGTGTTGAAGTCCCCTACTATGAGTGTGTTGTTGTTGATATCCTTTTTGTGGTCTTCTAGTATTTGCTTTATGTATTTGGGTGCTCCTATGTTGGGTGCATATATGTTTATCAATGTCATATCTTCTTGATGGATTGTTCCTTTAAGTATTATGAAATGTCCTTCTTTGTCTCTTTTTATTGCCCTTTCTTTGAAATCCATTTTGTCTGATATGAGGACTGCTACCCCTGCTTTTTTTTCCGGTCCATTTGCTTGGAAGATTTTTTTATATCCCTTTACTTTCATTCTGTGTAAATCTTTTGTTTTGAGGTGTGTTTCTTGTAGACAGCAAATATGTGGGTCCTGTTTTCTTATCCATTCTGTTACCCTATGTCTTTTAATTGGGGCATTTAATCCATTTACATTTAAGGTTATTATTGACGTGTATTTATTCATTGTCCTTTGTACCTCTGTTTCTCTCCTCTCTCGTTCTTCTCTTCTTTTTTTTAGAACACACTCTTTAGCATCTCTTGCAATGCTGGTTTTGTGGAGATGTATTCTTTCAGTCTTCCTTTGTCTGAGAAACTCCTTATTTCACCTTCTATTTTGAATGAGAGCCTTGCTGGGTAGAGTATTCTTGGTTGTAGGCCTTTGTTTTTCATTGCTTGAAATATTTTTGACCATTCCCTTCTGGCTTGTAATGTTTCTGTTGACAAATCAGTTGATAGCCTTATCGGAGCTCCCTTGTATGTTATTTGCTGTTTTTCTCTTGCTGCTTTTAGGTTTCTCTCTGTCTTCAAATGTTGCCATTTTCATTATGATATGCCTTGGAGTGGGTTTTTGGGGGTTCCTCTTCATTGGAACTCTCTGTGCTTCCTGAACTTGTATAACTTTTTCTCTTGTCAGGTTCGGAAAATTTTCTGTCACTATTTCTCCTATCAGTTTTTCAATTCCATGGTCCTTTTCTTCTCCCTAATTCCTATGATCCTGATATTATTTCTTCTCATGCTATCCTGTAATTCCCTTACATCTTGTTCATATTTTTTTAATCTTTTTTCATTTTGCTGTATTGTCTGGGAGTTTTTCTCTACATTACCTTCTAACTCACTAATCTGATCCTCTGCTTCATTTAGTCTGCTTTTGACTGATTCTACTGTGTTTTTCAGTTCAGAGATTGAATTCTTCAATTCTTCCTGGTTCTTGTTAACAGTTTCTATGTCTTTTTTTATGCTGGTGTAGTTCTCTGCAAGTTCCCTGTAATTTTCTTGGAGCTGCTGGTAACTTCCTTGGAGGTTGTCATAGTTGTTTTTAAGGATGTCGAGTATATTGAGCTTCTTTACCGCCATTGTTTTGAATTCCATGTCTGACATTTGGGCTATGTCTATTTCATCTATCTCTCTTTCTGATGATTCCTCTTTTCTTTTCATTGAGGGGTTATTTTTGCGTCTTACCATGTTGGATTCTTTTTGTTTTTATTTATTTATTTATTTGTTATTTGGGGGGGCGTGGTCTGCTTTGACTTCCCTCCTTTGTGGTATGAGATTCTTTATGGGAGATCTGGGTGTTTCAGTGGTGCAGTCTCTTTGATATCCTGAGCCTGATGTTCTTGAGTTACCCTTTATGTCGTTTGTTTATGCTGTCTGGTTATATTTCAGATGTTCTTTGGTAGGATCTTCTTTCTGTCTAGTTGGTTGGGAGTCACTCTATTCACTTTGTCTTGAGTTCTTTTGTGGAGATGCTGTTAGAAACATAAACACACAGCCCAGACAGGAGACCCACACCCTCGAAAAATATCCCCCACCCTCTATCCTGCTATCGTCTGCCAATGAGCCCGTATTAATATAAATGTAAAGAGATTAGAGCTTTTATACTATAAGAAGAATAGATAAGAGTTGTTTTTAGGGAGGAAAAATATAATTTTTGATAGAGGGGGTGATAGATTAATAATAGTTGAGACTATGCAAGCCAATAGGTAATATTTACATTGTATGTTAATAAAAATAGAAGAAAAGGATGGAAAAATGCATAATATAGTAAGAAAGTGGGATTGTATTGTATTGGGTTTATATAGTAATTATATTCTATTATTTAGAGTGATAGGGGGGCTAAACTAGACACACAAATAAACAATGATTGAAGAGAAAGGATGAGAAGGAGAGGTTATATGCAACACGTTAGAGATAAAGTTTGTTTTTCTTTTGGAAGGAAAAAAAAACCAACAAAAAAAGAAGAAAGAAAGAAAGAGAGAAAAGAAACAAGAGAGAAAGAAAGAAGAAAGAAAGAAAAAAGAAGAAAAAAAATTTTAAAAATTTAAAAAAAAATTAAAAAAATAATCCCAAGAAAAAAGAAGAAAGAAAAAAAAGTAAAAAAAAAAAAACAGCGATGTTTTTACTCTGTTTTAGCCTTGGTGTGTTGTCTTCTTTTTCTGCGTCCGCAGCTGGTCTAGTGTGGTGGTTCAGAGGTTCTTGTTTCTTGCAGCACTGGTGTGCGCCCGCGGTTGCCGCAATGGTGTGCGCCTGCAGTTGCCGGCACGGTGTGTTCCCTTGCTGCCCGCTGGAGCCAGCTGAGGTGTCCCCACGCGTGCGTCCCTGCACAGGCCGTCGGCCGAGAGCTTGCCCCGATTGGCGCCTATTGTCCCCGGGCTGAGGTGCTTTCGCGCTCGCGTGCCCGTGCCCTCAGTCCCGCTGAGCCGAGCTCCGGGAGTTGGTCTCTCGCCTCTTAGGGCAGGGCCAGGGACACTTGCGCTCAGTGGAATCGAGCGTCCGTGAGTCGCTGCCTCCCGCTGTTCCCGTGCTGCAGCCGCCCGCCTTCCCTCACTGGTCTGGGTGGGCACAAGCAGAGCCTGCGCTAGTGGTCTGCTTTCCGGCCTGGGGCCCAGCACCCACGGGAGCTGGCTAGGGGTGTCTGTGCACGGTCCTCTGCGTGTTCAGTGGGCCCTCCCTGTGCCCGTTGGGGGACTGATCTTATGTCCGTTGGGGAGTGTCCGAGGGACGCCTGGACTCACGGCCCCGCGCACCTGGGCCAGTGAGTGAGAGCACTTCCCTATGCACGCCCCCGGGACCCAAGGGTAGGGTTGGGGAGTGGATTAGCGCGCCTCTGCTCCTGTGCTCCTCAAGAATGGCCTACCACCCCCAAACTTTCCTCCCCTCTCCACTGTCCACTATAGAAAAATATAAAGGAGAGTTATGTTCTCACTTGCCCGGGAGCACACTGTCTCCTGTCCTTCAGCGCCAATGCTACTTGGTCGAGTCCCGTCTCTGCCAGCGGGCAGAGATCCACTCTCCTCCCGACTCCTCTCCTGGGTAGCCTGTGGTCGCCAAAAAGCCTTTGTGTCCTTCCAGCCGCAGCTCGGGCAGCCACCCCAGTCAGGAATCCCGCTTTGTCCCCTTTTCCTCCGCTATCCTCACTAAACAGGTTGTTCCCAGATGGATTTTTTCTAATCCAGCAGTGCCTTGGCTCGACTCCTGCCAGTGTCCAGCTGCTCACTGAGATGTTCTGTCTGCAATTAGCCCAAACTGCAGACGGGTCTCAGGAGCCTGAGAACGCAGCCTCCCCTCATTCCTCCACCATCTTCTCCTGTTACTAAGTTTATAATAGACTCCAATCTTCTTCTTTGGTGACACTTTTACTAGATAAAATGAGTTTCTGTAAAATGTTTATTGACACAATTAGAAATCTTGCATTGAAATGAGGTTTTAGGTAAAAAAAGTCCCAGCTAAGTTAGTGGATCAAAATTTGGAGTGAACTAACTTTAAATTTATGTACACCCACACATCTATCTAAAATGTTGTATCAAAATCAGAATGAAACGATTTTAAAATTTCTACAAGAATTTTTTTTCAAAATTTGAAATTGAGAAATATTTCTGGACTCAGAATCCAGTAGAGTAAAAATAATCAATGGAACCGTAGTAATATTCACCATTGTGTTTTTAGTATCTGTGATAAGAGTGAATACATTTAGAAGTTGAAATATGAAAAATATTATTCATCTCATACTGAAATGTTTTTTTAAAAAGTCAGATAATCAAAACTTGGTGCTGTTTATGAAATTCTTATCTTGACTGAACTTCTTTCTATTCTGAAAAAAATATATTTTAATTTTTAATTATCTAATAAATATCTCTCAAAGGTTTAATATAAATCATCCTAAAGACCTTTTATTATATCTTTATCCATTGTATTTTTAGTGCATGTTTCAAGTTTTTATTTAAATCCAATTTAAGTTTTAAACATTTCTACTAGGTGGAAAAGTTATTTAAGTCTAGTTTATTTAAATCCAACTTTCCTGAAAGTGGAAGACATTGATTCCTTGATTATATTTCTCAGCTCGTAATCTGCTGTTCCTTTATGTTCCACAAGGCAGCATATGCATATAAATCAAGTTTAGACAATAGACCACTTCACAATACTAAGGGATTTGATTCCAAACTCTAATGCAATTCCTCATGAACTCTTCAACTACTTTGAATTACTGATGCTCACCCTAGTGACAACTCCAGAGACCAGAACCAACAGTAATAAATGACTCTGGGGTCCCTTTTTCCAACTCTACATGGATGCTCAATCTTTTCTCACTACTCAAATGACAAGACTAGAATTGCCTCAACATACAAATATGTTAGCAAGAAGTAAAAATGTCAAGGGAAAAATAGCTAGAACAAAATAGTACTTTTCCCAATTTTTGGCTCTTAATTGACCTAATACTGTAGAACAGAAAGAGTTCTTACACTTGGTGCTCGCTGAGCCAAACACTAAACAACTAGAATAGCAGTGGAGAAATGTTGGCTATTTTATTATTAGTGATGCCATGCAGGAGAATAGAAGGCTAATGCTCAAAAGTCTGAACTTCCCAATGGTGTGTAGGATATAGATTATATAGGACAAAATCACAAGACATCATGGGTTAAGGGTTTGGGATCATGCCAAGAGCTATCTGGTCAGATATGAGTCATTTCTTCAGGTCTTGAGGACAGCTCTAAGGTCTTTCCCAGCATCCCTCTGGTTACCTTTGCGGGAAGGTAGCCAGAGGGTCATTCCAACTTAGGGCTTAGGAACTAAAACATAACTTAGGTCAAAATGTTATCTTTACCCTGTCAGAGATCTAGACTGTCTGACCAGTAGTCAAGTCCAGGCTACTTACTTTCTTCTGCTGCCTCAGAGGATGTTGATTATATGGGGAAAGACTAGGTCTCTGAGGGTGTGTGTGTGTGTGTGTATATGTATGTGACAGAGAGAGAGAGAGAGAGAGAGAGAGAGAGAGAGAGAATGAGTGTTTATGTGAGTGTGTGTATGATAGAGACAGAGATGATTTCTAGAGCTAGGATTTAAAACTAAATTTAATCAAAGCATAAGTGCCCTTGGTTTCACTAGGCCTTCTCAAACAAGGCAAAAGCTTATAGAAAGGAATCAAATAGCCATGTGATTCCCACACACAAACATATTTTTATACTTTTTTTATCTCTATTTTTATTATTGACACTATTACACATGTCCCCATTTTTCCCCACTTCCACCCAGACCCCACCCACACTTGTCTCTGACCATCACCACACTGTTGTCTGTGCCCATGGGTTATGCATATATGCTCTTCGGCTAATCCCTCACCCATCTTTTAATTCAGTGCCCCCACTCTCCTCTGACAGGTGTCAGCCTGTTCCACATATCCCTGTCTCTGTTTCTATTTTATTCATCAGTTTATTTTATTAGATTCCATATAAAAGTGGTATCTCTGAGGTCTGGAAACACTGAAGTGCCCATCAGTCTGTGAGTGGATAAAAAGGCTGTGGTACATTTATGCAAAGGAATACTATGTGGTTGTACAAATGAAGGAACTTTTATCTTTTGTAACACCATGGTTGGACCTGGAGATTATTATTTTTATACTCTTGCTGATTAATTATACATATTAATGTCTTGAAAAGTCCCCTTTTTTGGACTCCAGTTGAGGGTACACTGTGAAGGAAGTGAGATTGTGAGATTTTCCTTTTTCACCATCTTTTAGGTTTTATTACTGCTTTTCTTGAAATAGTTGGTTCTCACCTTTACCCAAAGCACTTATCATCCCCTTCACAGTCAATTGTGGATTGTTTTTCTTTACCAAGGAAAGGGGTATGCACAGAAAAAAAATCTCTGCACACTTACTTCCAAGCCATTACTCACATCTTTAATCATGCTTCTGCACATCCATATGGGAATGCTGAAGTTTAACCTCTGAAAGTTTTAATGGGGGGACTTTGTAATGTGCATCAGGTACCAAAAACAACAACTACAAAAAACCCTCAAAATAGGATATGGTGAAATATTCTACTACTTGGTAATAAGTAGTATACAGACATCTTTCTTTTTTCACAGAGAGGAAATAAAAGATCTCAAAGTAATTCCCATCTACTTCGAATGTGTAACATCATAGCCCTAAAACATGTGCACAGTATCTTCTCTTTATTTTATGCTATTCTATTTAGTGTGTGGTTGTCCTCCAATAGAAATTGTCTAGCTCTTTCAATTATTTTTTCTTATTGGACTGTTCTAGAAGGACAACACGATATATAATATTGCCAAAGCCAGCTCTGGATCTGTAAAACTTAGGAAGTCCAAACTTATATTCAAAATCAAATGTGACTACTGTAGCTGCCTATACATAGAACCAGGTTTCTCATAAAATACTAATTCCCAAGCAAAAGTGTTCCTCTAGACAAAACAATATGAATTATAATCTAGGTTCACATTTCTATTAACAACTAGGGCTGAAAGTAAGGGCTTTCTAATACTTGGGGGGGGGGGTGATAAAGAAAATGGAAGCTAGAAGATAAGATTTTCTTGTTTTGTAATTTCGACAGAATGCCTGCCAATTGTGTCTAGTTGTCTGGAGTTTATAACCTGTGAAATTAAAAGTAAATTGAGTTTGGGAGCTGGGGACCTGTACTGTTTAAAGGTTTAAAAGTACATGTGCATTATTTTTATTTAAAACGATTCTATCTTTCAGAAACAGTTGTATTAGTAGAAATTGGACTTTGTCATTGTATCTTAACCAGACTAACACTAATCACAACTTCATCAGTTAAGAGAATTGCTTAGCAGCTTCGGGTCTTCATTTCTCATGATAATATCTTACTAGCCTGAAGACAGGACTTGAGCACATTTATTTTCTTGAGGACACTTTTCTAACTCTAAATCTTACATGATAATTATAGCATTGTTTATTCAATAAAAATTATATAACCCAGATGTTTTCAAATAGGCATTGATTCAATAACTCATGTCATTGTAGTTATCAAAATGAGTGAACTTACTGTATATATTTTAAATATCAGAAAGAAAGCACATCAAATTGTACTAGTTATCATTTAGGAATAAGAATAGACAGGAATGAGAATAACTTGTCTTTCTTTTATAAATCTCATACTGCACATATATTTTAATAAAGTGAATGTTGTAAAATGCATGATTTTGTAATTAAAACATATGGTGGAAGAAATCTAACATAAATGCAGAAGCTCATTTGGAGGACCCTTACATCATCTTTATTGTGCCTGTATGGACTTTTCTCCTGAGAACTTTATCATGAAGCACATGATGCATCGTAGCCTTTCCCATCATTTGACCCTACAGAAAGAAACAGTAGAATGTGTTTTTATTCATATTTTGCTTTTTTTAGCTTGTGCATCTCCTGGCATGTAATTAACCTTTATAATTGCAGTATAAAATACCTTTGTTAGACTGGGATTTTTATTTTTTATTTTTTATTTTATTTTTGCTGTATTTGAAATTTACTGAGAAGTATTCATCAAATATGGCTGAGAAAGAGAATACAGGGTAAAATAGAATCTGGGTAGCAAATATTTTCTCACCTACCATGACTGATATTATTAATGGAAAGGCTGCAAAGCTTTACCTGTTTGAAGTGATCAGGATTCAAGATCTTTTCCCTCTCCACATGGGTGTTTGGCCATAAAAAGTGCAGCAGGTTCTGCAGTCTGAGATTTTTCTAGATAGCCTATATTGAGAAATTAAAAACCAATATGATCAGTTTTGCCTACAGATCATTGACCGTGTTATAATAGCCTTTCTCGGTCATAAGATTCTGCCCATGGAATTGTAACTGGTCTAGTAATTCAACAAGCATTCTGTGGTCCCCAGAACTTAATATTAATCCCACCAAAAACAGCTACACTTGCAGTTGTAGGTGTTGCTTTAAGTGGCTATCTTCTCCCTAGCTCCTGATGGGCTTTCCGAGGGTCTGCAGAAGTGAGAGAACTTCTTAGGAGTTACTGAGAGCAAGAAAAGGGACAGACAGCGCCAGAGAGAGAGAAATGGTTAGACCTACGTGGCTCTGGCCTATTTTATCTTACCAACTTACTAGCAAGGAGAGAAATTTGCTTCAATACTCTATAACATTCTCCCATTCTGCTTTATTCTCCCTAAAAGTATTCTGATAAACATGTTTTGTACTTACAAACATCTAGGACAACTCTACTTTTGTTGGAAAGTGCAAGTCTGAAGTTATTTAATTTTGTTCTTTAAGTTAATATTTGTTAAAGATCAAAACAATGTGCAACAGATCACTTTAGATGATGGGGAAGAAGAGGGGAACTGATCCTTTGCTTAAAAATAATTTATTTTTTTAAGAACAAGTCATGATATTAACAGCATCTCTTGGTTGTATTTCATGGGTTTGTTTGGATATCATTTTATTTTTATTTAATTGTGACAACTTAATTTATCAGGAATTACAGTGTTTGTAGTCTTCTATAATTTAGTTTTTGGGTCAAGAACTTAAAAAATATTGTTTCTAGATGTGAAAGAGAAAACTTGTTACTTGAGTTTTACAAGATTTCTGAGGATTAAAAGCCCTTTAAAATAATGCTTCTCCAAACATTAGTTTTATAATAAATTAAAAAGCTTTTCTTAAATGACATTAAATTAGTAAAACTGACAAAATAAGAAGAATGTTGAATAAGAACATATGCCATTTTATGGTAATTTTAAATCACTGGCACTAAAAAGGGTTGTTTAAAAATACCAGTGTGGCCATAATTTGACACCTGATTAATTTACCTTTGAATCGTAAGGCCCAGTTTTAACAAGAATGAGTGATGATGACTTAGCATGAGAGATTATCAACCTTTTAGAATAATGGATTTTGCCTTATAATTTTAGAAACAGCTCTGGCTTATTTATTTTGTCTGAAGAGACAGATACAGTTTGAAATTAATGAGTTGTTCAATATCTGACCTATTTGTGGGCACCAGGGGAAATATATATTTTTGTCCCTTAAAGAAGAGCTGATTTTAAAGGGCTGTATTTTAAAATCCTGCATTGGCTGGGGTTGGTTGGCACATGCAAGAAACTAATCTTAAGTAAAAATTTTTCATATGTGCAATTACTTAAATAATGACAGAATGGAATTTATATTTTACAAGGTACTTTCTTACACATTATATTTTATCCTCATTATAACCTTGTGAGATAAGTGTCATTACTACCATGCAAATTAATAGAGGAGAAAAATGAGTCTCACGAAGGTTAAACCACTTATCAAAGCACAGACAAATTGTTCTCAAATATATGATTCAAACTCAGCCATTCTGACTTCAGATTCCATCTCTTCCTATGAGTATGTATATATGAGTTTTACACAATAAATCACATGTTAGTTGCTCCTGTTTACTCAGCAGCAATAAAGACATCTTTTTTAAAGTCCTCACCCAGGAAAAGAGAGAGAAGAGAGACAGAGAGAGAGAGAGAGAGAGAGAGAGAGAGAGAGAGAGAGAGAGAGAGAGAGAAAGGGAAAGGGAAAGGGAAAGGAAGAGAGAGAGACACATCAGTGTGAGAAACATCAATCTGTTACCTCCTGTACACCCTGACCAAAGGTCGAACCTGAAACCTAGGTATGTGCCCTGACCGGGGATTGAACCCACAATCAATTGGTATACAGAATGACATTACAACCAACTGAACCACCTGACCAGGACAAAAAAGCACATTATTGTGGATATATAAAATATAATGCTATTGAAACTCTTTTTATGTCAATTAATAATTAATGACATCTCTAATAATTTGCTGAGAAAATTTATAATAGATAAAGTTTAAATAGTGTGTTGCTTGGAATAAAAATGAACAAAATTCCTTCAGTATAGGAGTGCCTGAAGTGTATTGCATTTGTTTACTAATAAGAAACTCAATTATTTTGCAGATTTTGAGTACCCATTAGTAGTGATGAATGAGATTCTGTTCAGGTGAGAAAATAAAACTGACCAAATATGTCTACATGTCAAATGGATTTGCTGATATCCAGCAATAAAGTAATGATTATCTCATACCTGCTTTAGACATAAAGTCGTACCACATTTAATCTTTTTACTCACAGATATGTTTGTATCTGTGTATTTATAAATCCCTATATTCAGCAAGTAAGAAAAATATATGTCAATGTATAATTTTCTTCCCATTCCTGACTTTAAAGTAATTTATTTCCTTAGGCAAATGGAAGAAAATGTTCCAATTAATATGTTTGCAGCATTTCCTCAAGTCATTCTTGCTACATTTTTCATGTTTTATCTGGCCATATTTTAATGACTAATATAGGATACAAACTTTCAGTTAAAGATGGATCAGTACTAGAGATAAAATGTAGAGCATGATAATTATAACTAATAATACTATTATTATGTAGTTCCTGTGGCTAAATATTCTATGATTCTAGATCTAGTCCTCTTTACTTGCCCATTTGTCTTCTCTGGGTCTCAGTCTTACATCTGAGCTGATAATGTTGACTGAACCTTAATAATGTCAACAAGAGGATTTGATAAAGACTTCTAAAATTCCATTCTTCCTTTTTAAAAACGTTTTTATTTATTTTTAGGGAGAGGGGGAGGGAGGGAGAAAAAGTGGAAGTGAAACATCAATGTGTGGTTGCCTCTCATGCCCCCACAACCCAGGCAAGTGCCCTGCCTGGGAATCAAACTAGCAGCCCTTCGGTTCACAGGCTGGCGCTCAATCCACTATGTACGCCAGCAAGGGCCATTCTTGCTTTGTTACTACGGTTCTTTTTTTAAATATTGTAAAAACATGAGATCTATACTATTCATACATTTTTTAAAGTATACAATGCAGTTTTGTTAACTACTGGTACAGTGTTGTACAGAAAATCTCTAGAAGTTAACCATATTATATAACTGAAATTTTATTCCTGTTGAATAGCAACTTCCCATATATTCCTTTTCCACCACCCTCCTGGCAACTTCTCTCTGCTTCAAACTTTGACTCTTAAATAAATAAATAAGTGCAACCATGCAGTTAGTTGTCCTTCTGTGACTCAATTTTCATTTAGCATAGTGTCCTCATAATGCTTTAATGTTGTTACATATGGCATGATTTTTTCTTTTTTAAAGCTGAACAATAATTCATATATCGTATTTTCTTTATTGATGCATATATAGATGGACATTTAGGCTGATTACACATCTCAGCTATTGTGAATAATGCTGCATTGAGCATGGAGGTGCAAAATATTTCTTTAAGATCCTGATTTCAATTCTTTTGAATAAATACTTGTAAGTGGAATTTCTGGATTGCATGGTAGCTCACTAGCAAAACAAAGCAAAACCAAACAAAATACTCAACCAAATAACCGGATTTAAAATAAACATTTTTCTAAAGAAGACATAGAAATAAATTGCCAACTGGTATATTAAAATTTTTTTCACCAACACTAATCATCATTAAAATATAAATCAAGACCACAATGAAATATCCATTCATGCCTGCTAGACTGGCTATTACCAAAAAGGTAAGATAGCAAGTGTGAGGATATGGAGAAAAGGGACCCCTTATATACTTCGGTGGGGATGTAAATGAGTACAGCTACTGTAGAAAACAGTACAGGGGTTCCTCAAAATATTGAAAATAAAACTATCATATGACCCAAGAATCTCTTTTCTGAGTCTATACATAAAGGGAATTAAAACAGGATCTCAAAGAGATGGCTGCATCCCCCTATTTATTGCAGCATTATTCTTAATAGCCAAGATATTGAAACAACCAAAGTGTCTATTGACAGATGACTACATAAAGATGTGGAACACATTTACAATGGAATACTTTTTAACTATGAGAAAAGGATATTATGCCATTTGCAAAACATTCATCGACTTTGAGGGCATTGTCCTAAGTGAAATAAGTGAGACAGAGAAAGACTAATATTGTATGTCAGTTATATGTGGAATCTTAAAATTCAAAATGATAGAAATAGAAGATAGAGTGGTGGTTACCAGGGGTTGGGCATGGAGGAAAGGGAGTAGATATTGGTCAAAGGATACAAACTTCCAGTTAAAAGATGGATCAGTACTAGAGATAAAATGTAGAGGATGATAATTATAACTAATACTATATAATTAATATTTATTATGGGAATAGATCTTAACCTTCTGACAACAAAAATCAAATGTTAATTATGTGGCAGGAAGGAGATGTTAGCTAATGGTATCATCATAATCATTTTGCAGTATATAAGTGTATCAAAACAACACTTTTGACACCATAAACGTGTGTACTCTTACATGTCAATTATGTCATTAAAAAAGCTGGAAGAACATGTAAAATTCTAAAATGAGAGATGTCATGTAAGCTTTAAAATTTATGGAAATATTTAACTTAGAATAGGATTGGTAGCTTGATTTGATAAAAAATATAATCTCATGCAGAAATTTCTTGTATTTAAGCAGCAGTTAAGTTCAATTTCTCTTGAAATACATCACATAAAATTTGTAAAACTTATAAAATTGGCCCATGAGAAGTAATAAGCCTGTTGAGGTTCTAAATCTACATGGCATCCTTTTTTCTTTGTATTTCTCACCTAAGAGTAAATGTAAAGGAATATTAAGGCTCATAAATTCAGTGTCATTATGGCATTTTGGGTATAAAACCAAGCCTGCTTATCATCTCTATAGGAGAAATAAAATCATGATTCTAAGTTGTAGTAAATGAGATAACACATGAAAGGAATTCCATACAAACACTAAATAGTGGTATCATCACTGTCATTATTATTGAAATAACTTCCACTGGTGAAGCTGCCCTTGTAGCCCTAAAGTAAAACATTTGCCAGAAGCAATACAAAATATTAATCTAATTTTATCTTTTTGTTTCTGCTCCTGCTATTACCTCTTCCTGTAATTCTTGTTTTAATGTCCCCAGAACAATTGAGGCTTTCTATTCTCCTATAGCCTCAGTGCAAGCTATCTTGTATGGTCTCTTGACTCTGAAATCAGAACAACTTACTGCTGTATGCTCCTATAACAATTTTAAAACTACCCTTAATAGCCCTTATTGTATCATTTTAATGATATAATAAGAGGGTGCTAGAATGGGAGGCATGCCCTTTCCCTATAATTCTTGATAAGGCTCTGAAGGCTCTAGGCATGTTTCACAATGATTATTCTTCTCTTCCACCTGCCAGCAACATAAGGGTATTGTCCCCATCATTGTTCTTATTTCAATCGCCTGCTGAAGTTCCTAGAGGAACTTGAAAGTGTAGTGATCCCCCTGACACTGCAGCCTCCAAAGAATCTCAGGGGTTTCTCACTCTCTTACTAATCCATTTATCATACTCAGCAATTTGTCAAAATGACCTTTTAAATGTTTCTACCATTTTGTGCTTTCAGAGTCTTCTGCTCCATGCAGGTGTGTAGATCTCAGTTGTAATTCTCTTCATTTCATCTGTCTCTCCCGACTTTGGGTGGAGGGACTAAGCTCAGTATTCTGATGGAGCCAAGAGAAGAATTGATTTTTAGTTTGTGCAGCTTTTTCTTGTTCTAAAGGAAACTTAAAATGGCTACTTCTGAGTTCTTCACGTGTCACAGATGAACCTGAAGTCTGTATATATTTTTATAATTCACTTAATTTATTAATATTTGAGTTGGTCATGAGGGAGGAAGGATCAGAGAGGCATCTCTGAAGCAAACTTGTTACAAATTATGCAGTGCTGTTGTGGGTGATGTTGAAGGAAGATCCTATCTTGTAAGTCATTTTCGTGTGTGTGTGAATATTGAATTTCATATTTTTATTTATTTGCTGGACAGAAAACTAGTAACCTTATAAGGAAAAACAGGCAGGATTCAGTGTTCTTTTCTAAATAAATTATGTTAAAAATAAGTAATAATTGTTTTTAAATTGAAATATTGAGTTCCATGAAACTCATGGAGAGGTAGCTAAAATTTTCTTAGTATGTCCTCATTTAAATTATAACGTAAAATTAGGAAGAACAGACATTTGTTTATGTATTGGATTAAAGAAACAGATATATAAAGTGGACTTGGAGTGTAGTTATTCAACTAAGTACTAAGAAGAGATTGCACAAAGGTGATTCTGACTTGCTTTATTTTAGTTTCTAACTCCTCTTCTTTTAGTCTTCTGGAGCTCTCACTTGTCAATATGCTTTCACAGCCATTAACCTTCAATATTAGGATTGGAATGAAATTGTTTTAGTTTAGTTTTTGTGTTTTAATACATTATTAGTAAGGGAGAAAGGCCAGGACAAAGGAGAATCTATTCACAAGTACAGATATGCCTTTTAAATTAAAATAGGCTAACAGAATGCAATAATAAATGAAAATTGTTGAAATAATTTACTGTTTAGAACAAAGGGAAAGCAGCACTTCAGAAGTAAAAGAATATGCTTGTAAGAAACAATTCACATCAGTCTAAATAAGTAAATTCAAGGTACCATATTGCATTGTATTATGTATTGCTATATTATGAATCAATAATGAAAAAATTAGATAATAGATATTAAAGAGTGGCCTGTATAAAAGTGGAATAAATAAAGCAGATCTGAGTAAAATAATATAGTATTAAGGATTCTGTGAACTCAGTTACATATTTACATCTTAATAAGTTGAATAGAAAAATGAACACTGCAAAAAATTTTCAGTGATATTGATATTGAGTACAAAAATCTATTCTACCAGAGTGTAAATTAACATGGCACAAGTCTAACACAATTAGGGAGAAAATAAATATGTAGGAGAAAGGTCAGATCTAAAATATAGAAACTTATTGTCACTGTAATTGACTCAAGAACGAATAAAACAGAAGAATCAAGATTTTATTATAAGAATCCTTTCCTGAATTGAATAAACTCCTTAATTGAAGCAAAATTTAGATATATATTAAGAAAATGTATGTTCTAAGGAAATTAGTTTTTTTTTAAATTTTGTTTTTAATCTTCTATCTTTTTTGGTCCACTTGTAATACTGTCTGCTGATGGAATATTCTGTAAATGTTATTACAGTGAACACATTAACATTAAATCCATAATTCAGTAGAGTGTTATATATGATGTAATCTGTGATAAAGGTAGGGAAGGGTAGTAGTCAGGGGAGAAAAAAGAGAACTAAGCTTCTCTATTTTATTTATTTATAATGAAAACAACAACATCATTGGGACGAACTTAGTGAGGGTTCCATTAAAAATGACTTTCCTGAAAACCTTTATAGAGAAGAGCTTTAAGCCAGTAAGGAAATGAATAAAATCAGAGAATCAAAATTAAATTTAGGTAAAATGACAGATACTGAGAAAGAAAATTATTAAAGCTCCAAACTCAGTGTAAATGAGAAACCTAATAGACTTCAAAATATTTGTTTGTATTAGGCAATCTCTGTAAATTAATGATTGCCATAAGAAATATATAATATAATAATAAATAGAAACAGGTGAGTTGAAATTTAGCCATCCTGCAGAAGCTTAATGCAGGAAGAAGTATATGCTGCAAGTATATAGTTGTGTCAAGTTCTTAATTTTACCAGGTAAGAAGGAAAGAAAAAAAACCCTTAATATGAAGAGTTAAAGAAATAGTTATTCAAGTGTGAATATAGGGCTTTCTTTTTAATGTGTAATGAACAAAAGTAATGAATCTCTCTATGGTTTCCAAACTGTAAGAAAATGATAAACACAAATAATGATCTCTATGGGCAAATATCTTATTTCTTTTAATGTGAAAAGGAATTAGTACTTACAGAAGAAGGAGGAGGAAGACAAAGGTAAGAAAGAGGAAGGGGAACACAAAGAGCAGGAGAAAAAGTAAAAAGAGAAGGTGGTAAAAGCAGAAGAAAGAATGCGAAGGAGAAATACAAAATTATAATGAGGAACAATAGCAAATATAGTCAGTTATATTCTGTACTCTTGTAAGACATAAAACGGCTACTTAGCAATATGGAATACACAATGATGAGTTCTGAAAAAACAGATAAACGTAAACAAATGTAATTTGTCGCTCACATATCCTTTTAATTATAGTTCTGTATGACAAAGTAAAACTTGAGAATGAAGATAAGAACAGGGAGCATTACAATTTAAGCACTTCTACCCAAGGAGCTCAGGGAGATGAGACCTGCCATGTGGTTACGGAGTCTGTTGGAACCATTCCTCCGCAAGGTGGAACTAGCTCAATTGCCCAGGCTGTCCATATTAAACTCTGTCGGGTTTTGTTAAGTTTTTTCGCTTTGGTCAAATTATTACAAAGTTCTTTGATAAACCTGTATATGCTTAGATAATTGTCATTACGAATTTGAACAGCTTAATAGATCCCTTACCAGAGGGAGAGCTTTCCCCAAATTCCTCATACCGTCATTCTGGAAGTCTCAGCTCTCCATAGAATTTTTAGTCAACTATTTGAAAAACCACATTGTAATTAGGTAACTTAACAGACACTTCTATGTATATAACAGTGAAAGGACTATTTTTGGAAGAAAAATGTGTGAAGTGTTATGAACCCTATTTCTTCCTGATGTTAGTGTACCCTGAATGAGAGAATGGCAAATTTTCAAAACGTTGAAACAGAATATAGTGTAAATTGGGGACATTGAAATAGTCTAAAGATCAGAACATGGCTTTTAAAATGTAAGATCTCTAGCATGCCAACAGTCTCCATAGTGATGGATGCATCTAATTCCCATAAGTCTTGAGATGTGAGTAGAAAATGATGCCTAAGATTCTGGTACAGTTCCAGCTTTAATATGCATAACAAATGCCTACTGCTGCTATCAGTATAATAAATTAGATGTACCTTATAAGAAAAAAAAAGATTCTAAAGTCAAGAAAATAGTCAAATGTATACCTCATAAAAAATTAAGGGGTAAACAACAAAGGTGATGATAATGAAAAATGACACCATGATGTTTACTACTTCCCTCAGGCAGAACAGTTAACACAGGTGTTGGTAAGCTGATATTAAATATATAAACAGGTTGCATTTGGG
The DNA here is from genome assembly GCF_987537825.1 of Furipterus horrens. Classification (NCBI taxonomy): domain Eukaryota; kingdom Metazoa; phylum Chordata; class Mammalia; order Chiroptera; family Furipteridae; genus Furipterus; species Furipterus horrens. The sequence goes on along the minus strand of NW_028327174.1, from coordinate 179,769,781 downwards.
CAAGAAACCATTTTTTTCATAGGGGCTAGATCCCAGTTGTTAATTTTGGCATAAGCTATTGTAAAAACTAGTATAAGTTGTAAGAAACAATTGTAATAAAAGCTTAATGCAGGAATGTCTATTAAACTCTATAAACATGAGTGTCCGTGCATATTGGTGTATGTGAGAATAATTACAAAAATGTTTCTGAAGAATGTAACACAATTCTTAACTATAGTAAGTGCGAAATTGCATCGAATGCTTAAAACTGTAGTGGAATGAAATGCAATTAGTGACAAATACTAAAAAGCCAAGTAAAGTACACAAAATGTTATAAAGACACAGGAAACTAAATAAGCATAAAAATGTCTTGGGAGATCACCCTGATAAAATATATTAACTTTGAGGAAAAATATGACTCACTTGAGAAACAAGAAGAGGTCTATCATAGCTAAATTTTAGTGAATCATTAAAGAGTATGTGGAAAGATGGGAGAGACCTGTAGGTGAAAGACCTTGAGAGGTCTTGAAAGCCATGTTTTCCAGCATACAAAAAATCAAAAGCTGTCAAGTACTTTAATTATGAAAATTACAATCAGATTTGTTCTGAAAATGCCACACATCTGCCTACCACTGGGGAGAATAGTGTGGATGGGAGCTAGAGTATAAATAGAAAGAAAAAGGCTGTTTTGCTAGTCCATGTGTGATTTGTATCAATGGGTGGTGGCAATAGGTCTATAAAGAAGAAAGTATGAGAGATATTTGGAATCAGATTTGGGAAATGAGTTTTAAAAAGAAATAAATAATGGCATTCAGTTTGCTAGCTTAAAAATAAGCAAACAAAACAGAAGCAGACTCATAGGTACAGAGAATTAACAGATGGTTGCCAGATGGGAGGTGGGTTGGGGCACTGGGTAAAAAAGGTGAAAGGATTAAAAAGTACAAATTGGTAGTTATAAAATAATCATGGGGATTTAGAGAACAGAGTAGGGAATATAATCGATAATATTGTAATAACTATAGATAGAGCCAGGTGAGTACTGGACTTAGGGTGAGGTAACTTTATAAATTATATAAATGTCTAACCATTATGATGTAAACCTGAAACTATTATAAATATATTGAATGCCAACTTTAATTGAAATATAGAAGAAAAATAATTAGTTGTTGTAATTTCTGATAAAAGATACTGTAAAAAAAGAATACCAGGTTTAGAAAGGAATATAAAAATTTACCCTGAAATATTTTTTGTTTGGTGTACTTATAATAAATCCAGAAATTAAGGCAGTGAGGAACCTGTAGAATAATCAGATCTGGATTTAAAAAGAGCCCCAAACCCAAGATGAATGTTTAAGAAGTGAAGTGATGGCAATTCAAACCATGGGAGTAGCGAAAGAAAAGGTGGGGGTGAAAAAGGAATAAATATATTTCAACCTTTAAAGGAGAACCAGAGGATGATGGAAATGTAAAGGAGCAACCAGCATAGTACAAATATGTCATAATTTGTTTGTTTTACAGTGTTTAAGGATGAAAGTGCTTTGAGAAGGATTGGTTAGTGCAAGTACTATCTGACCAAGTAATGTAGTCACTGAAAAGTTTTGAGTGGATTTGTGACTTGGAATTTATTAATATTTTAGAATAACCTATTTTGTTGCAGTATCCAACATATTCCATTTAAATTTTAGAAACCCCCTATTAAAATATTGAAAAATACAGGAGGCCAACAGTATTATACTTTATCATGACTTGTTTTGCTTCTAAAACACTTAGAATCAAATGAAAACCAAAGCAACAACCTTGTCACTATTGCAGAATCTACTTTGACAGGGTGAAATTGTCATTCAATCAGAACTGGGGAGTCAGAAACATAGATGGACTTCTTTTTAATAGAGATAATGTATGGTACTCCATGTATTTCATTTTCCGAGTCCTAGCATCTTAATAGGGAAAGAGATAACTAGGCAAAGCAGAGACTGAAAAGTCCGCTGATGAAATTATAGGAGTTGGGATTATTTTTGCAATTAAAAAAAGAATCATACATAGCATAAGCAAAAGAAAAAGCAAGTAGTAAGCATGTAATACCTTGAAACTTATACCTTAAATATATTTATATTGAAGTTTACAGCAGAACTATTCCCAGGTGTGATCTTTATTATTATTCTTATTTACATATCCTTTAAGTACTAGGCAATGCAATTACAGGAAAATTATGTAAGGTATAAGGATCAGAAGTGGGTTTTTTTGTTTGTTTGTTTTTTTCACGCTGCATGCAATAGGATTACGTACAAAAACATTACATGGTAATAATCCAGCAATTCCTTTTTTTTTTTTTCCAACAATTCCACTTCTGGGTAATTATCTTAAGAAATTCAAAACACTAATTTGAAAAGACATATGCACTCCTATGGTCATTGCAGCATTTTTTACAATCGCCAAGGTATGGAAGAAACTTAACTGTCCACCAGTAGATGAGTGGATAAAGAATAGATGGTACATATATATATATACACAATGGAATTCTCAGCCACGAAAAAGAATGAAGCCTTATTATCTGGCACAACATGAATAGACCTAGAGGGTATTATGCTAAATCAAATCATTGAGACAGATAAAGATAAATACTACATGATTTTACTAACATGTGGAATCTAAAAATACCAAAATAAGTAAACTAGAAACAGACTCATAGATACAAAGAACAGACTGATAGTTACCAGATGGAAGGGGCTGGATGAAAAAGGTGAAGGGATTATGAAAGACAGATTGGTAGTTAAAAAATAGTCATGTATTTTACAGGGATATATAGTACAACATATGGAATATAGTAATAGTTATATATGATGCTAGGTGGGTACTAGACTTATTGGGGATCACTTCATGTAAGTTACATAAATATCTAACCACTATGCTGCACACCAGAAATGAATATATATTAGATATCAACTATAATTGAAAAAAAAATGTAATCACATAAGCAACTAAATATCAAAAATAATGCTTCAGTTAAAAGTTTTATTGTGAAATAAATGCGTAAATATAGATTGCTTTTGTACCAGAGTGACAGTAGGGAGAATGATTGGCATAAAATACTTCATTCACAGCAATGAGAAAATGTAAAAATCAAATACAATTGGTTTTTTCCAGTTAGTTTTTTCTTCTAATCTAAATTCATACAGATTTTAAGATCCAAGATATACATGAAGGGTTAGAATTACAGCAGGCCTTTTGACTACATTATTTTGCAATTGAGGACCTCTAAGAGTGGATAAAAGCATTCACAACGTGACCCAGGCTACCTCACCTAAGCAGAATATAGAAGGCCCGCTCTATATAGCGGTTCACTTATCGTGGCCTCACTGTATTGCAGGATTTTTAAAAAGATTATATTTAATTATTTATCGCATATTTTTCGCTATATCGCAAGATTTTGAGGTACTGTATACGTATGCTGTTAAAGTTACGTAGGTTTAAGAGTGTAGAATATGTTTAAGAACATAAGCAGTGTTTATAAAAGTGTGGGAAAGGTTAATAAGGGACTTGGAATGGTTTATAAGTGTGTGGGAAGGATTTATAAAGCCTTAAAATATATATAAATGCTAAAATAAATATAAGGTTCCTACTTCGCGGGTTTTCACCTATCGCGGGGGCTCTAGAACATAATACCCATGATAAGTGAGGGAATACTCTGTCAGGACTGCAAGCCAAAGCTTTTTATGCAAGTTCTTTGCTCTGTACACCACTTACTGTTACTGAGAACAGATTATACCAAATCTTAATGAGTTCAAAAAGCACTATACGTTCATTATCTCATAATTTCTGTGCAAGAATTTTGTGTCAGATTAACTGAGCAGTTTTGGCGTTGGCATCAAATGCTGCAGTCTCAATAAAGGTATACATTGATGGAGCTTCAGCAAATGGCTGGTGTGCTCAAACGATGGGTTTGGCCTAATAGGCAAAGTTCTAGCTTTTATTTTCTAATATGGATTGATTTGGAGAGGAGCCTAGGTAGAGCTGGGTTCCTCAAATGGCAGTTTTCATCTTAGATGTTTCTCTGTGGAATGGTGCTAAGTTGTTTAGGACATCAGAAACTGTTTGAATCTAATGCCAATTCTCTCATGAATATCACTTTTGCATTCTTCCACTAACATGAAATAAAGTTGTTATAGCACCTACCCCATATTCCCCAAAAATTAAAAAAAAAAAAAAAAAAAAATCAAGCCAAATTCTAGCCTTCAACAAATTTCCCAGGAAAATTTAAGTTCTATAACATATATTCACTGGTATTGAAAATCATATAAAAGTCTTAATGGCACCGACTGGTGTGGCTCAGTGGGATGGGCGCCGCTCCGCAGACTAAAAGGTTGCCTGTTCAATTCATAGTCAGGGCATGTGCCTGGGTTGTGGCCTGGTCCCTGTCTGTGGTTATGTGAGAGGCAACCAATCGATGTTTCTCTCCTTTCTCTCCCCCTCCTCCTGTCCCTCTCTAAAAGTAAATAAATAAATACACAATCTTAAAAAAGTAAGACTCAGTGTAATCTGAGTGATGGATTGTGACTAGCAGGGGGGGAATCTAGTATTTATCATGATCAAAACAATAGTCTATTTCCAAATGCATGACTTTTGGACTTCAAATGACTTAACATTTGATATTTTACTATGGCACTTACTTAAAATACCTCTAAGGAGAAAACTTACATGTGCAAATTGTCTCCTGAAAAGTGAAAAAATCCTAGTGTAATTACACCACTTAATTTCTATTTTCCTTTTGATTCCCATGTTTATGCCACATGGAAGCTGTCTTGAGAATGTGCTGCATTTTAAATCCTAGACCACATTAATAATTTAGGTACATTCTCTAATGTCTTCCTTAAAAATAGTTAAATGTAAGTAAGTAAGCCTACATTTTCCTTTCTATTGGCCTATTTTGGTCACCAATATTTTGTTTTTCATTTAATATGTATCTAGTCTGTCTCTTACTCTTTCCTCATTTCTCCTAAATAAACCTTTCTCCACTTTTGGCTTAATTAACTTCTTTCTTCTTTTATTTCATTTTCATTCTGAGAGTAAGACAGAATCCACTCCAGTTTTCTCAGTTTTCTATTCATTTATTTGCAAACTTGATTTCCAGAGGCAGTGTTCTAATCTCAAGCCTTTTAAATTGCTTTCTTATCCTCTGAGTTTGCAATTTCATGAGTGTTTTCAATAACTTGATTTAAGAAACTGGCATATTTTCACAAGAAGAGCCACCATTTTTTAATTTGTATTTTAATAAAATCTAACACCATTTCATGGGAAAAATCTATGTTTGTGTCCCAGACATAATTTATAAACCTGGATTTAACTTCAGCCAACACATGATCCTGATTATTGGGTCTGAAGACAACTGTGCATCAAAGGTAAATATTTCCTGTCCCCTTCCTGACTTCTAACCCAGATAGAATTTGGGGCAACCTATCTAGTGCTACCTACCAAGGAGCACTAACAAGTTAAAGCTAGAAGCTCACACATAGTTGCTTTCCCACAATCATTCAAATCAGCAGCTTTAAGAAAAGTAGACACATGGTTTTGTCCCACAGTGCATAAGGAAGATTACATTCAGCTTCAGCATCTCCTACAATATAAGATACAGCTACATATATACAGTTAAATGTCACAATCTCATACTGGTACTGCAAAGGCCGCCTGTCTTTGTCTAAATCCAGAAGTGCAGCCCCCAGGTCATCTAAATAAGGTTCAGCAGTGCACACCTCAGCCAGCTAACACTGTAGGCTCCCTGCACCCCTTTTCAAAATGAGACAGAACCTGTCCTTACTGAACTGCAAGGAAGGCTGGCTACTGAGAGGTTGGAGAAGAGCATGACTGACTAATGAGCAATCATTTTATTTTAACGAGAATATGAAGTCAGATAAAAGGAAAATATGATTATGTTAATGAAATCAGAACAGGGAGAATAAAGGGCAGAATGCCGAGGTGTATTTTTAGGGTAGATCAGAAAAATATGTTAATACAGTTTAAGCAGAGCAATAGAGTGTTGTGATAAGGCTCATATTTCCTCACATAGAATAGATGTTTAATAAATTTTAGCTTTTTTTTAGTATACGACACATACACCAATATGAAAATATATGTTTTTATCTTTAGTCAAAGATACAAAAATAAATTATGCACATTCTATCATGATTAAAAAGAAACAATTGTCTATTTCTGTGACGCTGTTTTCTGTTCTGGATAAAAATACTGACTCAATAGCATCAAGGTAAATAAAATGACTGTCTAAACAAACTGAAATTAAAAAAAAGAATTTCAGCAGTGACAAAAGCCTTGCATTATTTAAAATGCTAATGCCACTGAAAAATAAATTCACAAGTGAAACACAATTCAGGCATCTTTGCCTTGTCTGTCTCTGCCTCCTGTTTTATCTGGCTTCTGTGTCATCAAATAAACTCCACTTTCAAGTAGTAAGTTGTCAGGTCCTCAGTTACTTTTCTAGCAATGCAATGGTAATTGCAAAGTCTAATCTAGACATTTTTATCTTTTTTTTTAAGGAAATACACTGTGAAAATTGGCATAGAAGCTAAAATAATTAATTGAAAAATATTGTATTTATGAATCCAGAACAAATAATTATACCTACCTATCACTTGAAAAGATACAAATCTCAGGTTGAAGTAAATATAAAATAGTTATAGTATAACCTGTTTCAAAACTTTATATGTTGCTGCTGGGGCATCAGAAACATACTACACTGCCCCAGGCAGCTGAGAGAGAGTAAGAAGGCAAAACTCCTAACCTGTTGCGGGGAAAAATGCACTACAGTGGTTTTATACTTCTGCTACCTATTTCCCTATGTCAAATGAAAAGGTGAGAAAAAGATTCAAGTTAACGTAAGTCAGATGATATTTGAGGAAAACTGGAATTCACATTCACATGTAAGAGAAATCTTGGAAGTAGAGATTAAGAGTTTAGGCTCTGGAAACGAAGAGTCATGGTTCAAATCCTGGCTGCCCCACTTGTAATCTGTGTGATGGTGTGAAAGACACCTCTTGGTACGTTAGGTTCCTTATCTGTATATTAGTGGTATCTGTTTTCAGAGTAGTTTTTTGTGTTTTATATAATAGTATCCATCACAAATTTAAAGCTATATAAGTGTATGCTCTTATTTTTAGTGGTAGTTTATTATTATCCTGTTTTCTCCAGCAAATGTGGTGTAGAAAGCTCAGCGATTTGGGTTGAGGTCTTGGTCTTGGTGAAATAACGCACTGTTGGACTATTCCATGTTCAAGGTGTTGTCACTGGCTGAGCCATGGTGTACCTTGATATCTCTCTTAACTTTGTCACTCTTCACAGAATTACTGTGCAAGGCTGTATGTAGTTGTGACTTTTACTGAACCTAGGGATTTATTTTGTTAAAAGGTACTTTATACCATTACTATATAACAGAGTTCACCCATGTTCATAAAATGTCTCCCAGTAACTCTAACTATCAACAGGTATAGTGTGTTAAATACATTATCCTCTGCTTTTCTTCTCTGTCTGTAAGGCCCCATCCACCCTTTTCTCAGATCTTCTTGAAAATTCAAAATTTCTCACCTAATTAGGAAAATGAATTTTGTTCTTTCTGTGTCAGTGTTTGTATTCTCAGGCCATCACCTATGCGATATAATTAGCAGCTCACTATGCTTTTATGAGTTAATGATCAAAGATTATTTTAGAGTAAGGCATCTTTTAGGTTTAAACAAATAAAAATAAATAAAAATATATTTGGAAACTAAAGAATGTTTTAAGAGTACTCATCTAGAGAGTAGGGTCCAGAATCTGGACACATGTTCTATATACCATACTATGTTATGAAATGTCCCTTTATAACTTTTAAGTGTAGAACTGTTCTCTCAGATTACACTTATATGTGCTCTATAATTATTCAGATATGTACAAATCTTACTTTTAGGACTGTGTTAATTCAATTTAACATGATATTTATTGAAACCATTCAAGAGAAAAAGCTGATCAGTAGCAATAGAGAGCTTTATGCCCTTTTCAGTTGCTCTTGTTTAATTTTAAATGTTGAACTCTGTGAGCAGCTGGGAGAAAAAGAGCTCCTGTGACCTTAGAATAATTGGTATACAGGAGCTCTTTGCTGCGGGATTTATTGGAGGCATGGTCTGATACATAATTTCAGAGGCACAGTACAAAATGAGAATGGAGGGCTCTGTCTGGGGATAAAAAATCAGTTTCCTTTTCCCCAGAGCTCTCCGCGCTGACCTATGCAAACCCCCAAGGGATCGTAACTTTCATGCTGAGATGCTGTCAATATCTGGATACGGAGTGGGTGAGAGGCTCCCAAGCCCCCTTTGGAAGGTACCTGTAGAGCTGCCTTCAGAAGTGAGGGATTGCTGCCAGCTTGTCCAGCCCCAGAGGCTGCAGAACCTTCCCTTAAATCTGATCCAACCCACTACAGTCCTACATTTTCTGATAGGGCTTATTTACAAAACACAAATTCAAAGATAAGAATTTCAAAATGATAACTGCTGAACTTTAAACCCCAAGTGCAGGGCCCTTTTGTGTGGTAGGCCCTGTGCAACTTCACTGGTCAATGAAGTCAGCCCTGAGCAGAGGAACTGATGGAGAGTTTAAACACTATTCCTTGGAAGAATTACACTGCTGTCCTTCTTATCTCTGACTCCTGCTTATGAAGATAAGGAGAGCTTGATATTTCTCTAGTAGATACCCAACTGGGGTTGTAGGCTTAGATTATAGAAGATAGTCTGGAAATTTGTTGTGAAGCGAACTACCTAGACAGAGATATTGGAGAATATAAAAATGTTTATCAGATACAATGTCAAGCAAACAGTATGTTAACGACACCAAGGAAGCAGGACTATTAAACATATTTTGGAAAGGAAAATATAGACATACATTATTGGATTAGAGAGGAAGGTGGAATAATAATGGGAGATGGAAAGATAAATTTGGGTTAGATTATAAGTTTTTTTACATTCAATTGAAAGAATATTTGAAATTCAAAAGTGATTTATTAAAGGGAAATAATATGGCCTGATATTGATTGATTGAGGTAGGTCTTAATTTATGGACAAGAATTGTGTTCCATGATGATTTTGAGCTAACTCAAAGGACTACATGTTCACAGATTGTCTTTGCTAAACTTCAAAGTGTCAGAGAGAATCGTGTTATAGTGGAGAAAACTAGGAACTAGGGACCTGAATAGTAGTATTTGGGGATCTTTAGAGCATCCAGGGAGAAATAAAGTTTGTGAAAGGGGATTACTGGGGAGTTAGATCCTAGAGTAAGTGCAAATTTTCAAATTCATACAGGAAGCAACCCAGATTTAAAAGGTAGGAAAATATAAAATGAAAATAGTCAGTGTTGAAATTAGAAATAAAATCAAACACCTAACTGCAAACTTTGAGGAAACCCTGAAATGCCTGACAAAGGAATTATATGGAAAGGGACATAGGGATTCCTCCATATCCCAATCTTGAGGCGTGAGAAAGAGCTGAAGGCAAAGTCATGGTAGAAGAGTAGAAAAAAAAGAAAAATATGATTTATACTAAGACTGTTTTAATACTTTAACAAAACAGAGCTACAGACAACTATGTATAGGTGGTTGTGAGTTAAATCAGAACACACAGGGAAGTATATGTTCACCATTGTGTTAAGGTGTTTATTAAAAATTAGAGATGACAAGCAATTTCCATGAGAGGAAGAACATCAGCTGAACAGGATATTGTACTCCATCCAGTGTGGCAGGATTTTCAACATATCTTCATTGTAGTCCTGGAATATAATCATACCAGAGTCCAGTAAGATGCTAAAGCTTCCCTCTAGATGCAGCAGTTTTTACCAAAAGCATAAGTACAAGTTCCTTTACTGAAACTGTGAGTTCCAAACACACCACCTTTAGGATTCTCAGTGATTAACACCTAAAATTAAACTAGCCTTATATACCCCTCTTCATTGGCAGAATTGTGTTCCCCCAAATTTTGTATGTTGAAATCCTATCCCACGGTACCTCATAATGCGACTATATTTGGAGATAGGGACATTACAGAGATGAGTATGGTTAATGAGGTCCTTAAGGTGTGCCACAATATTATACGACTAATGTCCCTATGAAAAGAGGAGATTAGGACACAAACACACAAGAAGAGAGAGGAAAAAATGGCATCTACGGGCCAAGGAAGTTGCCTCAGAAGAAATCAACTTTACAGACACCTTGATCTCAGACTTCTATTGTAGCATCCAGCAGAACTATGAGAAAATACACTTCCGTTGTTTAGGCTGCACAGCTTGTGGTACTTTGTTATGGAAGCCATACAAAAATTAAAATACCCCTCCTGCATAAATTCTAAGGAAGATGCATCAACTATAGCTAGGAAAAATAAAAAGGAGTCCAAATTGATCTCCAGTTATGCTAGGTTTAGGAAAATACATGTTTTGAAAATACTTACCTACATTCAAGAATGTATAAATAGGGGGAAGTGCTGTGAAAGAGGTTTCTGAAGAGAGAAACTGAACATAATATAATTGATGGCCATACTTTTTAGTTTTCAGATCAATTTATTCACTAACGTGAATTAGGGGCAACAATTAAAACTCTGATTTCTTTGAAATATAAAGATCCCTTTATGAAATAAATATATTCCAGATGATTCTAAATCTTTATAACATTCTATAGATGCTCCTTGTGTCTAGATAAGAAAACTTAAAATTAATGCAATGAACTTTGAGATTTTCCAACTCTCTAATATCTTACATTTTAGGAGAATTCAGTTATAAAATGATATATTTTAATAGTTTACTTTTAGGCTTGTTTCAGAAATGCTACCCACCTTAAATCCCCTTTTAAAATGTCTTTGTTTTCTTTACTTCCACCATTTTCCTAGTTAATTCTTCATTTATTCTCCATAAATAGCATTAAAACAAGGCCACTGGTGCAGGTGGGGGTAGCAGGTGATAACATAAGATGTGGCATGAAAAACATACATACTTAACATCATTGTCCTACAACTAGATAGATGCTCATTATACAAAAATGGAAATTTCTCACTTGCTTTCTTACCCTTACCTGGTAGGATACTTTTCCCCAGGACCAACTTCCAGTTTTACTCCCTCCCCTTCTAAGAAAAAATAAATTCCTGCTTATGTAGAGATATTTACTTTTCCTAATGTAAACTTCTTTGATCCAGAGTATGCTTAGAAAGCCTCATCTTTCATGCGCAACTATCCCATTATTACAGTAAAATTTCTAAGAGGAAGTTTTTTTCTTTTTTTCTGCTAAATCAACTGAACCAGTTAACATGCTGTTTGTTCTTTTTTTGCCACTTTTTTTTTTTACAAGCAATGATTAATGAAAAGCTAATATAACAATATGAAGTTAACAGGGAACTGACAGACATAAAATAATTTAAACCCCCAACCTTATACTAGAAAATAATGTCCTTAGAAATAGTACATAGCAGAAAATATAACAGTGGTGGGATACTAACTTGCATATATACATAAAATTCTATTTAAATTCTAAAGAAAAGAATAAATGAATGACATGAATAAAAAGAAAAAATAATTCATACACCAAAAATGCAGTGGTTTAAGACTCTTAATACACTTCTCACATTTGCAATTCATGGTAGGGCTCCTGATGAGTGGGAGAGTTTTCATAATCATAGTCTTTTGCTTCACTCCCATTGGGTGATACAGGGAATCACTCCCATTAAGAGCTGTTCTTGGTTGGCTGTAATCCTTGAGTAATTAAAGGACAGGAAAAGAAGAGTTATCCTACATTGGTTTCTATCTGCACCTCATAATTCTAGTGCCACCATGATACTAGTTTTGTATCTTGTTTCCCACCTGTCCTCCAAACCCTCAAAAGGAGCAGCAGTAGGCAATGATCTTCCCATGGTAATGTGCTAAAGAGAAAAGCTGTCCCACAACCTGTTCTCTGAACATGGTGGTGACCTTCTACTACCAGAGGTTGTTGCTATTCCTCAATCTTTGGCTACATTCTTTACCCAGGTTTTGAATTTTTATCATCTTTTATTAGACATTCATTCATTTATATGTCCAGCTCTGAGCTTGGACTGGGTATTAGCAGTTGAGATTAGTCTTCATCTTTCCATTTTGTCTGGCTTTACATATATTTGAAATTGAATAGATATTGGTATTTGAGGAGGCAAAACAAGAAATGAAACTAGCAGATTAGAATAGCCATAAACACAGTTTATAACTAGATATAAGAACATCTTCCAAAAGTCAAAGTTAATCAAAGACAAAATGCCCTACCCTGAAAGGCAGTGATCCATATAACTTGTCATGCTTATGTAGACACTCCAAAGATTGTTCAAGAGACGTATTTTAGAGATAATCTATGTTAAAATTGCCTCAAAGACTCTATATATCATTAGATTTTTAAGCATATTGTGTGATGCTTAACTTGGAATCAATAAAATCACACCTTTACTTTTTTCTCTATACAAATGTATTTCCAAAGTTCCCTTTAGCCCAAGTCTGAACTGCACCATTCCATGTTCTGCCACTCTTTTAACCCTTCCACATACCATAAAACTTTTTTTCTTGTGTTATTGCTAACTATAAGAATTTCAGGTGTAATTTATATAGCAACTACTTACTTTTGTATGCAATAACATGAAAATGTAAAAAGCTTTAGCTTGTGATGTAATGTAAAATTGTGAAATGCAAAAAGAATTCTTAAACAGATTCAGCACCTTGAGTAGATTTCTTGTGATTTTTTTCCCCCCTCAAACTTCAGGTGGGTAAGAAAACTTCCCCCTGTTATTATCCCATAATAATATTTTTAAATTTATAATTTGTGCTTTATTACTCAGGCAATTTTATTCATGCAATCAGTTCAGATTAGACTAAAGGCAGTTCTATTTGAATCATTTAACAAAGGAATACTTGAAATGGAAGCTATGCTTTCTTCGAAATTATTAGATCTCTCCAGATACAATATTGAACGATCATCAAAGCACCAGAATTCTCCCATCTGCTGTGTTTGCTAATGAATTATTGTCCAATAGATTAAAAATAGATATGATAGACTATCATATAAAAATACTAAAATGATTGAAAAAACAGTGTAGATACTTTACACTATTAATAAGCTTTTGAGCAATTTTTATCTTAAAACAATGATCACTCTCCTTTCATTTTTAGAGAATTATTCATATTTTAGCAGGTTGTATCTTCATGAGTTGACAAATATATATGTGATATGAATAATGTCTTTTTCAGAATTGCTTTTATATTTTCCTTGGACTATTACTTTCACAGAGACCAAACTGTAAAAAAATAATGCAAAAAGCCAAAAAACTTGAATATAAGTTTTGGGTATTTATGGAACTTAGATTAATACCTCTCTTTCTGCAGGCAAATGTTATTGTATATTTCATGAATAAATTTCAGATAATTTTACTGTGCAAACCAAGAAAGTAATGGATTTTGATTTTTGCCATCTGTTGTGAAATTGAGTATTACTTAGAACTATATTAATAATGCTTTATCTTCTAAGCCACCCCCCTTTACCCCATTTTTCAAAAATTAGCTTAACTGGGACCTTATTTTTGTAACTTAGGAGATTTCATCAGGTTTCAAGTACCATTACAGAATGACTATCACCTCTTCTACAGAAGTAACTTAAATTTCCTTAACCTGAAGTACAAAACTTCGATAAAAAGTAACTTAGACATCAGAACTATGTGACAATGTCACACACGGAACATGTTTGGGAAAAATAACGTAACTATTTTATGTCTTTAGTACTTGGAAACCTGCATTACTGAAGTTATATAGAAACTTAAAGCAGTTTTCCTTATGATGCAAAAACAATGAGAAGAAAGATGAAAAATACAGTCAATTTATTGTGTACATGCCTATATGGACAGTTAGTCAAGTTAAAAAGTCAATCTTCATTACACGCCTACGAAAAAAAATTCTCATGTAGGAAGGATTAGAGAACATTGTCAATCATTAGCAGTCTTATTTTTCTATCCTGTCATCTTGTATGATACCCTGTGTGGCAAATTCACTGTGGTTTGCTACTGTTACCTGGTTCACTAAGAGTTGACCTATTATTGATGGTCTTAGAAGCAATATTAACAAAGTTCCACTATGAAAAACCATCATTTCTCAAAGATCTGTCATTATATTTTACATGATATGATATACTGACTACCAACATGGCTGTTTTTCAGGTTTACACTTAATATTCTTAATTATTGCTGCACAGATCTGTTCAATAACTCCAAGAGGCTGAATTTTACTATATACTCTGTAAATTGCTGTCGAAATTTTTGAAGGCCTGTAAGTACTTTCTGCTTTAGAATCACTGCTGTATCCTTCCAACAGGTATAGTTTATTGTCTCTAGCCTGAAATCTCAATGCACAGCTTTAACTAAGTTTTCTTCATTATACATATTACATAAAACATATGACTTAGCCAAAGTTTTGCAGATATCTTTGCCTGGAACATATTATTCTACCAACCAACAATTTCCAATTTATTCTTTTTGTTTTATACTTATTAAATAAAAGTTCTCCCAAATTCAGTATAAATAAGGATTAAAAGTAGCTGTTTGAATGAGTTGTTTATTATTAGTAAATGATAGCCCACATTTATTTTATAAAAAGAAGAATAAATAATGGTAGAAAATACAGGCTTGAGTGTGATGGATTTTTAAAAAATTCACTGTTTAAGTCCAGCAAAATAAACTTCAGATAAAATTTAAGTATCATTTTCCACAAAATTGAATCACATTACTTTTGATGGGTAGTTATGAAGCTAAAGTAAAGCATTTACATAAAATATTCAAAATAGTGGTTGGTTCTAAGACTAAATAAATATTGTTTGTTTTTGTCATTGACTATTTTATTGATTTATTGCACTGGTTGTGTCTTTAGCAAAACATAAAATATAGTAGCACCTTCTTATCTATAGGGGATACTTTCCACTGAGATTATTTTCTCACATACAAGTTAATTACTTTGTTATTTTATTTTCTAATAATAAAAAAAATACATTTCTGTGATAAGTTTAAATTGTTCAAGATGTGCTGTCACCTTTATTTGTTTTTAATTTGGTATGAGGTTGCTCAGCAATGTTTTAAAAGAACAAAGTAGGAGGAATCACAATACCTGATACCAAACTATACTATAAGGCCACTGTAATCAAAACAGTCTGGTACTGGCATAAAAACAGACGTATAGATCAATGGAACAGAATAGAGAGCCCAGAAATAAACCCAGGTCTATGTGGCCAATTAATATTTGACGAACAGGGAAGGAGCATAAAATGGAGCCTCTTCAACAAATGGTATTGGGAGAACTGGATGGAGATGTGCAAAAAAATGAAACTAGACCACCAACTTACACCACACTCAAAAATAAACTCAAGATGGATCAAAGACTTAAATGTAAGCAATAACACCATAAAAGTCCTAGAGGAAAACATAGGCAGTAGAATTTCAGATATTCCACATAACAATATTTTCAACGATATATCTCCTATGGCATGGGAAATAAAGAATAAACAAATGGGACTACATCAAGCTAAAGAGTTTCTACTCAGTGAAAGAAAACATCAGCAAGATGAAAAGGGAACCAACTTTATGGTAGAATATATTTGCCAATGATACTTTGGACAAGGATTTGATCTCCAAAACATATAAAGAACTTATGTGACTCAACACCAAGAAGACAGACAATCCAATTAAAAAATGGGCAAAGGACCTGAACAGATGCTTCTCCAAGGAGGACATACAGAGGTCCCATAGGCACATGAAAGAATGCTCAACATCACTAGCCATCAGAAAGATGCAAATTAAAACTACAGTGAGATACCACCACACACCAGTCAGAATGGACATCATAAACAAGTCAATAAACAAGTGCTGGCGAGGATGCAGAGAAAACGGAACTCTAGTGCATTGTTGGTGGGAATGCAGACTGGTGCAGCCACTATGGAAAACAATATGGAATTTATTTCCTCAAAAAACTAAAAATGCAACTGCCTTTTGACCCAGTGAGTCCGCAACTAGGATTATACTCAAAGAATCCTGAAACGACAATTCAAAAGAACCTATGCACCCAGCAATACTATTTACAATAACCAAGTGCTGAAAACAGCCTAAGTGCCCATCAGTAAATGAGTGGATCAAAAAACTGTGGTACATTTACACAATGGAGTACTATGCAGCAGAAAGAAAGTAGAAACTCCTACCTCTTGCTACAACATGGATGGAACTTGAGAGTGTTATGCTAAGTGAAATGAACCAGGCAGCAAAACATAAATATCATATGATCTCACCTAGTACAGGAAACTAATAAATAAAATAAACAAACAAACAAAATAGAACCAGAATCACGTAAACAAGGAACAGACTGACAGTGACCAAGGGGAAGGAGGGAGAAGGAAAAGGGGAGAAAGAAGGAGAAGGATCTAGACAAGGAACTAGTATAAATGACCCATGGACATGGACAAGGGAATAGGGATTAACTGTGAGAGAGGAGAAGGTGGGCAGGGCAGGGGAAAGCAAAGGGGGGAAAATAGTACAATTGTTATAAAAAACAATAATTAAAAAAAACAAGGATGTTTGATTTAAGGTATTGCACCTATATTTATGCATGAGATTTGCTTGTAATTTTACTTCTAATATTGTCCTTGTTAAAGTTGGTACCAAAGTTGTGAGATTTGGTAAAAAGTGATACCTATATATTCTAGAATTGTATACCTGAACCCTATGTAATTTATTAACTCGTGTCGCCCCAAAGAAATCAATTAAAAGTAAATAAAAATATATATGTAAATTAAAAAGTAAAAATATTTTATGTATTATGACTCAGATTTTATCCTAAATCCATCTATCATTAATTTTATTTTAATTTAGTATTATAAAATTTTAGAAACATAACATTAAAATCTATAGTTTATTTTCAAATCAAATATAAAATTTTCTACATTGAGATTTTTGTGGCTATCATTCACATTTCTTAGAATTGTTAATATTTCTCATATATAGTTGGGTTTACTGCAGGGAATTAGTTTATTAATTATTTTTCTATGATATAACACCTTATTTAGTATATTTAGTTTAAAGTGTACTTAGTTTAAATATACTAAACTAAAAAAGAACAGTCTAAGTGTTCTCCTAATTTAATTTTACCTTGTAATGATTTCATTATGCTTTGATTTTAGATAAGCTAAATCCCATCATGCACGCAAATATATTTAAATAGCACATGAACACAGTGATAGAAAATAGGCTGGCATTTAAAATTTACCAAAGCTACAATCTTGGGTATGAATCTTCCAAAATGTCAGAGAAGCAGCAGACTAGTTGGCATTTGAAAAAATTTCTTTGTAACTAATAACGTGCTTACTACACATTGTTTTATAATTCCCAGTGGTTGACATAAGAATTATAAGGACTCATTTACCTGTCATCATCTTATATCCCTGACATTTGTAATATTTATATTACTAAGGATAAAATATCACATGTGGTACTGAACTGATTTTGGACTATCTGATTTGCCATTTATTAAAAATATTTTCAGTTTATTAATGAGTTTTAAAATTATAGAATTTAATTTGTTGGAATATTGAAATTTATTTCAATGCCTTTATGCTGCTAAGGAAAACTAAAGCACGATAATGCTAAAATTGCCTGTCTAGAAAAATTTTAGACCTAAACCTTACTTTCTTAATTACCAATTAACCAACCTAAGTCCCTCTAATTTAGACTGGGGGATTTCAATACTGTATGGCATGATTTTATGTGCATTTAAAAGTATATGTCATTCAACCTTTAACTCTCATGCATTGAAATATTTTTTATTATGAGTATCACTAATTAAAAATGTATTGATCTCAAAGTAAAACAATTTAAAAAACAATTTGCCTGTTATCAATATTTACCACTTTCAGAAATCATGCATGAATCAGAATTTTGTAGAGGTCTTTATAGATAGATAGATAGATTCGATTGTCTCATATTCTATTCAATTCTTAGCAGAATTTATGATAAAGCAACGTGATTAATTGAAAATACAAAAAAAAGGGAATCACAGAAGTGCTTCTTGATGATGTATAAAGATAAGAGGGAAACATATGAGATATTATGGGAGATCTGTTAGCGCTGTTTCTTTGATGATATTATGGATAGAAAGATAAATAAAGAAATCTTTACCTGTGTTTTTTGCAGCCATAATTCATTTTTTCTAGGGCTTTTTCGAATCAGTGCTGTTTGCACATGAAATACTCTCATTCTGCTTCGAGTTCAGTGTTTTATATTCTCTATTGAGTCCCTCTGTCATGATTACAAAATAGTTGAGCTTGGATTCAAATGAATATTTTCAGTTTTCATACTTTTGTTCACTACAGCATATTTCTGCAAATACCACTCATGTAAATGACTAAGTAGAGTGTTGTGTTTACTGAGGAAACACACTGAAAGTTATGGGCATTGGGAACAGTAGCAGTTGAGGTTCTGTTGAGACTTATGGAGGCAAGCAGTTATTATCTTAAGATATACTGTGGCAGGAGGTTTACATATATGATTTTCACATAACTATACATTTTTGCAGGTAAAGATATGAGGCTATGAAAAAACTGAGGCTGAGGTGTTAAAGAACAATTTCCCCAAATCTCAAAACAATTAAGTTGCAAAGTCATGGTCTAAATGCTAGTGTCATAAGAGATTTGAGTTCAAACTCAAATCTTGTTTTACTGCTAGTTGTGCAAATTTCTTCATGTTATTTTACCTCTTTAAGCTTTGGTTAAACAGAGATAACATACTAGGATTGTTCTGAGGATTAAGTGACAATATAAGAAAAGTCTTTAGCAAATAGTGTTCAATAAATATTAGTTGGTTTTAATACTGCTGTAAATATTGAAATACTTTTTTAATTTTGCCATTGCTTTTAAATATTTTCCTGTTTATAAAGTAAGATACAACTCATTTAGTAGGTGGTTTCTGAATTTTCTGTGTCTTTTCAGTGATTGCTGTTTTTTTTCATTAACAGTACTTGATATCATATGGAAATAAGATTGAGTAGGTTGATATGAAGTAGTTATACATAATTTTTAAATTAGAAAGTTTATTTTATTATTATCATTGGTGTTTCTGATATGTAATTAGGAACATACACAAAAATAGCTTTCTTAAGTTTTTACTGCTGTTCAATTAACAAAGCAAATAAATGGATTTTTCAACCAATTATTTTTTCATATTATTTTTACTTTCAGAATGTAAAATGGTATTTTTAATATGTAATGATATAAACATTTTAATGAATCACATTAACTTCAATGTTGAAAATATGCACATGAAATATTTTATTATCATGAACTATATTCTTTTGGCAAGTTAATAATTATTGTATAGTATAATGATATAAGAAGTAAGAATGTTAAAATCTAGTATAACAATTAAAGTTTAAATATTTCATTTTTCTCTGTGCAATGCAAGTCCTACTGAAAAGTACAAAGTTTAATTATTACTTGGGTGGATAGAGGGAACTTATTAATGACAAAAATCACATGATCATCTCAATAGATGCAGAAAAACATTTAACATAATTCAACATCTTTTCATGATGAAAACATTTTGCAAATTAGATATAGAAGGGATTTACCTCAACATAATAAAATCCATATATAAAAAGCCCACAACTGACCTCATACTCAACCTTGAAAACAAAGCTTTGTCTCTAAGATCTGGAAAAAGACAAGGATCCTCACTCCTATCACTTGTAGTAAACATTATAGTAGAAGTCTCTGTTAGAGAAATCAGGCAAGAAAAGATAAATAAAAGGCATTCAAATTGTAAAGGAAGAAGTAAATGATTGCTTTTTGCAGGTAACATGATCTTACATATAGAAAACCCAAAAGACTCCACACACACACACATGCGTGCACACACACACACACAAACTATTAGAACTAAGAAATGAGTTTAATAAATTTGCGAGTATAAAATCAACATATAAAAATCACTTGTGTTTTTATAATAACAAACAACTAGAAAAGGAAATTAAGAAACCAATACCATTTATAATAGCATCAAAAGAATAAAATACTCAAAGAGGTGAAAGACATGTACATGAAAAAATACAAAATATTGATGAAAGAAATTTGACACTAATCAGTGAAAGGCCAACCCTGGTTGGATTGATGAACTGCTCAGTTCGTTAGAACATCATCTTGATACACCTATGTTGTGAGTTCGAAGGCAGATACGAGAATCAACCAATGAATGCATAAATAAGTGGAACAACAGATTCTCTTTCCCCACCCCCTTCTCTTCCTTCTCCTTCTCTCTCACTCTCTCTGTCTCTAAAATTAATCAGTAAATGAAAATTTTTAAGAAAAGCAAATAAATGGAAAGCATCCGTGTTCATGGACTGAACAACTTAATATTGTTAAAATGTCTCCACCTCACCAATTCAATCTATGGTTTCAATGCAATTCCTATCAAAATCCCAATGGAATTTTAAAAATTGTTCTATTACAGTTGTCCTAACTCTCCTGTTTCTTTTCCCTACCCACCCCCCATCTTCATCCATACTGTTATGAAAAGTAGGGATTCCTTCTTTGCTTCTGCTGTGTAGCATTCCGTTGTGTAAATGTACCACAGTTTTTTGATCCACTCATTTACTGATGGGCACTTAGGCTGTTGCCAGCATGTGGCTATTGTATATAGTGCTGCTATGAACATAGGCGTGCATAGGTTCTTTTGAGTTGGTGTTTCAGGATTCCAGTGCCATTTTTTACAAAAATAGAAATAACAATCCTTTTATTCATAGAATAAAAACCCAAAGAGCCAAAAACCACCTTGAAAAGGAAGAATAAAGCTGGAAAAATTAACATCCTAATTGCAAAATATATTGCAATAGAAACCTATAGTAATTTAGAAAACATGGTACTCCCATTGAAATAGAATATGAACATGTGAATCATAATAGAAAGCCCAGAAATAAGTCCATACATATATGATTGACTGAACGTCAACAAGGGTACCAAGAATACACGATGGGAAAAGAGAGTCTGTTAACAAATAACATTAAAAAACTGGATATTTATATGCATAAGAATGAAAAACTGGACCCTTACCATGTACTGTACATAAAAATTAACTTAAAACGAATTCCAAGTTAAATGTAAGACCTAAAACTGTAAACTTCTTAGAAGAAAACATATGGGAATATCTTCATGATTTTGGTATAAACAGTGATTTCTTGGGTATCTTACCAAAAACACAATCAATAATAGCAAAAAAAGGTAAGTGATACAATATCAAAATAAAAAGTTTCTGCATGGAAAAGGAAACAAGAAACAAAGTGAAGAAAAATTACAGAATGGGAAATAATGTTTGTAATCCATTCATTATTTTAAAGCAACATTTCTTAAGGACCTAATATGCATCCTCTAATGTAGCTATCACTGAAAATATAGTATAAAGTGTGGCCATTGGAAATGAGCCTTTCATGGATACTAGCAACTGAAAGGAAATGATGAATGGCATGGAAGAGTCAGGTTGATTCTCCAGATGTTTGCTTCATGCTATAGTGTATATTGTAATACAAGTAATAAGTACAAGTACATTTTTCAATGAGAATAGCATGCTAAAAGTCTAGGACAAAACTTAAATTATTCTCACTTATGAAATAGAGAAGTGGCATTTCTTTAATTTCTATGAAAACACAAGTAGAAGATACTGTTTTTAGTGCAAAAAATAGTACTGAAGAATCTTATTTCTGTATTGAAATTATTAATAATGGTGAATTTATTGGAATTTTAAAAATTGGTAATATCTAAAGGGTCATATAATTTCAGAAAATTAGTGTATATATTGGGCATAATGTGATATTTGTACTCTATTACTAAAACAGAGTTATTACAAAATATTCAAATCAATTGGTTATTTCATCTTTCATGAGACTTAACTTTTTTTTCTTAAAGTATATGTGATATTGCCAATATTACACAAACACTAAGAGACAGACACATGTACACATGCAAACAGAAGAGGAAAAGACAACCTTGCAAGTATTCATACCTGTACAGGTGATGAGTAACATTGTGCTGTATTCATAGAATGTTATAATAGCAGGAATGACTAAATAATAATCTGTTGTGCCATTTTGATTTTTCACATAAGGAGTCAAGAGGTCTCACGCTTTTTTTTACAGGACATATCCATTTATAAATACATTTGTTTTTGTGTTTCTCATATTTCTTCTGTGATTTTAGTCACATCTGATAATCTTTAACCATCACTGCAAGCCTTTGAAGTGATTTAGTCATATATTCACTGATCAACCTTCCATACAAAATTACAATTCTTTAACATCTGCATTTTACTTTTATAGGTCTAAGTTTTGCTCAAGGCAAAATTACTCAGTAAAACTGGAAAAGTACCTTCCACATACAAAGTGATGAAAAGTCTAGATTGACAATTGAAATATATGGCAGGATTATTGAATAGCAGGTTGTCCTGTACATGGATTTCTACCTTTGGATTAATCTCCCACCCTATTTCACCTCCCTTTTTGGTCTTGATACTAAGGAAACAGACAAAAATGTTAGAGAAACAACCTAGAGTTAGACAACCCATCAGATCTGTTGTTTACTGTTATGCATAAAGAAAATATTAACAAATAACTAAAAGCTAGAAAATTAGATACATCTTAATTAGATACATATTAATTCTTATTTATTGGAGGACTTTATATTGTTTTATTATATTTTTTATTTTAATGACCAATAGCCTGTGTCATATGAATTGTAATTTTATTTTATTTTATTATTTCCATATATGTCTAAGTCAAAACTCATAACCCACATTTGATTCATAAAATACAATTTTGGATAAAAGCCAATATACTCTGCCATAGGTCAGGATCCAAACTGATGAGTAAAGTCATTTTCAGGTGATTCTGGTAGTCCTTAAAAAAGAATTGAGTACCTTCGATCAGATATCAGAGCTACATGTAAAGACTCAAAATATTGCACCTGTACTTTCCCCCCTGAATTTTGGAGGGGAAAAAATCTTTAATTGCTCTAAGGTAGTGGAAAATAAAAAATTACTCATGCCAGTCTGTAAATAGGAATGTTATAAGACTAGATAATATAACTACCATGGTGAGCTAACTTTTGAGATGCATTATAGTTACATTGAGAGGGACCTTGTCAAATAAAATTGGACCATATCATTGTTTGTTAAATAGCAACTTCAGAATTAGAGTTTTATAGGTAGGACTCTGTTAGCCATTCCTTCTTTCAATTGTTAAAAAAATAACTTCTTTCTGGTCAGAAGAAACAATTTGAGAATATCTTAAGTTCTGGAGAATACCCAATTTTTAAAGTCTTCAGCCTTCTTACCCCTAGGCCCACCAACTTCAGTCTTACATCATCTAGTTCAAGCACATTCTAGAGATGAAGGGGTTTCAAATCCAAGAAAGAAAACTACCTATCTTACTTTACAGTCAAAGAATAATTTTGCCTTATATCCTTTCCTCTTCCCTCAAAAAAAGGCAAATCTAACCTCTTCAATGAATAATTTTTTTACAATTCAGTAATATGACAGGAAATCAAATAAGGTGGCAAACAATTGGAAAGTTATTTTTTTTAAATATATGAATTGTCAGTTGGGGTGGGGAGTGCAGCAAAGGGATAAATTGACTCTTTTTTGTGTATTTCTGTATTTTTTTCAAATGCTATTACAAGCATATATAATATAAAAGTACCATTTATCAAATTATACAAATCTGAAAAAGCCATAACTTTTCTAAAGAAAACAAAGCAACATAACATGTAGAAATCCATGTTCTCACCTTAATAAATAACATAAATCCTTATGCCATGATTAGGGATATTGGAATTTCAGTAGTTATCATTCTATGCAATAATAATAAAATTATTAATATAACAGATACTATTTTACAGTAATAATTTTATGATAGAAATTATAACCTATATAACTTTAAATTCTATTTAATAATTTAATAATTTTATATGCTATGCCATAATTTGATACTAAATTTATAAAATTAAGTGTATAGTATTTCTATACAATAACAATATATTTAATTAATTAAATCATTAAAAAATAAACATGATTGGCCCTGGTTGGGTAATTCAGTTGGTTGGAGATTTGTCCCATAAACCAAAAGCTTGCAGGTTCACTTCCCAGTCAGGGCACATACCTATGCCATGGATTTTATCTCTGCGATCCCTGGGTCCGAGGTGTGTACAGAAGGCAACATCTTTCTCTTTCTTTCTCACTCTGTCTCTCACACACCCTCCCTCCCTCCCTTTCTTTTTCTCTAAGACCAAAGATCAATATTGAAAAATATCCTCAGGTGGGGATTAAAATACTAATATTAATAAAAACATGGTTGATCAGGGACAAAAGGTTCTGCTAGCCTGTTTAGACACAATCTTAAAATCACTATGTAGCTTATAAATTCCCATACTTCATCACATTAAAATAAGATAACGCTATATCCTACATTCCAAATAGCCACTAAGTCTCAAAAGTACCCTCTTTTGGAACTTTCCCCTTTCTAAAAGGACACTGATAATTATTTTAGTTTGTCTTTGTTAAGACTGGTATGTTTTGGTTTGGGATTTTGGAGAGGCTTACTCCAAGAACTCATTATTCCCACTAAGTACTCCAAATTATATTGCTTTATTTACCCGACATGTTGTCAGTATATATATACTACATCTTTGAAATAGTTCTGTGCACTGAAAATAAAGCAGTAAATAAGTCACATACTATTTTTTCCTGGTAGAAATTTTATTCTTATGGGGAGACAGGCAATATTTGATAATTATTTAAATTAGATAGGTAAGTATATGGAGATAAATTAGATTAAGAAATTAGGTAGATAGATAGATAGATATACTTATGTACATACATCCAGGAAGACGGTAGTTGTATAGGTTACATAGAAGAGTACAGCAAGTTAGAGGATAGAAGTAGCTGGGTAATACAGAAATGAACAGAGAGAGAATAGGAAGTAAAAGATGTCTGAATCAAAATGGATCAAAGGCCTAAATGTAAAATGCAAATGTATAAAACTCCTAGAAGAAAACATAGGAGCACATCTAGATGATCTTGGGTTTGGTGATGATTTTTTAGATACAACACCAAAGACACACACAATCATGAAAGGAAAAAAATTGATTAACTGTACTTCACTCAAATATTTTTACAAAATGATCTGTGAAAGGCACTGTCTATAAATAAAAAGACATTCCACATACTGGAAATGGATGGAATAACTTAGAAAAATGTATACAGAGAAAAGGAACTATTGTATTTGGCTATATGGAAATTCTTGGTGCCTTTGTTGCATATCCGTAGAATGATAAAGGCAGAAACTCAATTATTTTTCACTATGAATTAAATTTGAATCTACAACATGACTTGAGTATTATGTGAAGGAAGAATCTTAAGACCTTTTTTTTTTTTTTTTTGGAAAGAAAAAGATTTAAAATGAATCCCTAAATCCTCAGAGAGATGCTAACATTTTCAGAAAAGTTTGAGAATCTGCACATGAAATTTTATAAGCAGATAAAGAATGGGGTGTCTCCTGAAAAGGGGAGAGAACTGTAAAGCAGGTTTTGACTCTGTCATTACAGCTCTTATGCTATGGCTGACTCCGTCAGTCAGCAAGGCAGGGCCTCCTAGGAAACCATGGGATACAAGAGCCATTGATCCTTGAGTAGTTGATGAGTGGGACAGAGATTAGTGTTTAAAGAGCAGGCAAAGCGATTATACCTCACTATTTATAGAAAGCTAGTTCTTGAGAGCATGTGGGATAGAATTTCCTTCCTTTACTATCAAGCTTTCTTTTGCATCCACATTTTATGTTGGCAAAATAAAGGGGAAAGAAAAACATTTAGAAAATTGTGCAACAATTTCGAGTTTAAATGTTGAGTTTATCTGAGAGAACGTTTTAAATCAGCAGAGATTTAGTTGTCATTAATTGGGAAGTTCAAGGGTTTGCATTTTTATTATGTTTATTTTTTCACATTAATTGGACTTATGGTCACAAGAAAATTTAATATAGTTACAAAATATGAAGTTAATTGTTTTCACATATAAATAATATGTAGATACTTCACTGTGTTAGACACTGAATGCGGCTTAATCTGGTTTTGTATATGTATTTAGCAATTTATCAGGAATCTGTTGAATATGCCTTATTTAAAGATTCTCAGGTTGGTAATTTGGACAATAATGAAATGTAGAAGAAAAAAACTTATGATAACTAATTGTTAAAGTTATAATATACCATTGGCCAGTCTCTTCTCCCTCATGAAAAATAATTCTACTTCTCTTATCCTTTTCATAAACCTTCATTTATGTGGCGTTTTCACCAAATTCTTTACATTTTTCTTATAATGAGAAAGTGTAAACTTGATAAAATTCTAGTCAAAACCTAAGCAGCAGATTACAGAGATTTTATAAAATGGTATCGATTTAAACCTGTAAATTCATTCAATTGTTTAATCCATTTTGGCTTAAAATAAACTAAAACTAACTTACCAAATGTGTTGAACTTGGCTGGAAGTGGAACATTCAACATCCATTAATCAGGTTGTAGCCATTTCCACTTGAGAGATGGTGGTACAGTTTAACAAGAAAGTAATAGTATTTTTTCTTTTCTTTTTTTGAGGAATGCTACCTTTACTTTGAATTTATATTTATTTGAAAGTAGACTTTCTGAAATTTGTTTGACTTTTTCTCATGACCCCTGTGTTTCTACATTTAAATCTCTGGATGCAACTTCAAAGTTGTTTGACTCTATAGATTCAACACCTGCCTTCTTGAATTGTATTAAAGCCGTCATTGATACTTTTCCATATTCATAGATTCAGTATCATTAACTTGTACATCAGACATGTATATTATTTGAGTCTTTCTAGGGAGTCTTTCATTTAATCCTTTATATCTCCAAATTTGTCATTAGTATTCTTCAAGTCCTTCAATCATCTGTTAATTATTCTTAACATCTTTCATAGAGCTTTATAAAGATTTTCTGAGTCTTTCTTTGTTTTGTTCTTTGCCCCATTTTCAAAAGTATTTAATTATTTGAATCCCCTTTTCATTCATAGATTCAGTTTCAGACTATTAAAACTTTTTTGGCAAATATGCTTCTGAATTATAATACAAGGCCTACTTGCCCTTCTTTGCATCCTTCTTCGCATCCTTCGCATCCTTCTTCGCATCCTTCGCATCCTTCTTCGCATCCTTCGCATCCTTCTTCGCATCCTTCTTTGCATCCTTTTTCGCATCCTTCTTCATATCCTTCTTTGAATCCTTCTTTGCATCCTTTTTTGCATCAGCAGGTTCTGGGTCAGTGTCTGCTTCGGCATCTTTCTTGGCATTTTTCTTGGCATCTTTCTTGGCATCTTTCTTACCCTTGGATTCATCACCTTTTTCACTGGATTTCTTTGAATCTTTTTTCTCATCCTTATCCTCTTTGGCATCTTTTGCATCTCCAGATTCTGCAGTTGGTCCCTTGCCCTTCTTTGAGCCTTTATCTTTTTTGGAGTCTACCTTTGTGACTCCTTTTTCCTCTTCTGCTTCTATACGTGGCCCCTTACCCATCTCTGCATCTTTCTTATCTCTTATGGAGTCTTTCTTTGCATCTCCTTTTTCCTCTCCTGATTCTGTACCTGACCCCTTGTCCTTTGAACCTTTCTTAACTTTTTTGGAGTCTTTCTTTGTGTCTCCTTTTTCCTCTCCTGATTCTGTACCTGACCCCTTGCCCTTTGCACCTTTCTTATCCTTTTTTGAATCTTTCCTTGTGTCTCCTTTTTCGGCTTCTGATTCTGTAATTGAGTCCTTGCCCTTTTTTGAACTTCTCTTATCTTTTTTGTCATCTGGTTTTGCACTGTCTTTTCTTTTGCCTTTTGTTTCTGTTTCCAAATCCTTGTCTTTCTTTGAATCTTCCTTAGTTATTTTTGACTCCTGTAAAACTGTGGATTCAGGTTCTGAATCTAATTTGTCCTTCTTGTCTTCTTCAGCTCTCCTACCTCTTGCTGGAGATAAAGGTTTCTCTACACCTGGGTGATGAGCTGGTTTATATGGAGGCAGTCTTCTGGCAGCTAAATAAACAGATGGTCTTTCGGAAATTTTCATTAAAGACCGGTGCATCCATAATGGTCGTTTAGAGCCTCCCCTTAATAGGTCTTCATCATATTTCTGAAATATTGGTTAGAATAATGATAAATAACTTGTATGGGTTACACAGCTTTTGTTACCAGATACCAAGTACATTTTAACTTTAACCATGAAAAGATTTTAGATTTTAATAAATAGCAAATAAATTGTCGATTTTATAGTTTATTTTTGCTTGTTCAATTTTATTCTATTTTTGAACTAATTGATAGACATGTCTAATGTTGTATCTAATTTCAATTTAGAGTACTTTCATAACTCCCACATGATTGTATGTTAAAATTGATACAGACCTTCACTCACTAATGGCATACCAGAAACTCTGCGCAAGCTGGAAAAGGTTTTTTTTTTTTTTCACTCTGTGTTTTGAGATTCATGATACATCTTGCCTAGACTCCATTCTGAGACTAACTTAGAAACTAATTATTTTCTAATAGCTAATAGTTTTCTGTTCAAGCAGATCCTGGTCTCTGTTGTTACTTTCAAGGTCTCTGGAACTTACCATGCTAACTGTGGTGAACAATAAAAGCCTGAAAACCATCCTGCATGGCAAGATAGAAGTTATCATCACAGAGGAAACCGCAGTAATGAAAGCTGTAACATTCAGTACACATTGACTTGTGCAGAATGGTGCATTTTGTTTCTAACTTGTAGCTAAATATTTGTAAAAACTGAATTGCAATAATAGGAAATTTTGGAAGGAATGTAAACACATAGTGGGGAAATGAATAAAGAAAGAAAATAAAAATAAATTTAAAAAACATGAGACAGAAGAAACCTGGAGCAGTACAGATTGGATACATTTTCTAAAATAAATAAGAGTTGATAATACATTTATCTTGTGAAAACTTTTCTTTCAACATTTTTATATTTCATGATGACTTCAGAAACCTTGGGAAATATTTATCTTCCAAATCCAGAATCCTGAATTCTAAATTATAAGACATGAGGAAGCAATGAAAATTCATCAGAGTATAAAGATTCTAATGAAGGGATTTCTACAGCAGGGGAATATTTTTAGAATATTTATACTAACTAGCTTTAGTGTTAGTATCTACAGATTTCTGTGCTTTTGGAATACTTATTTCCTATAATGTAAGTTTACTGAGCAAATTGTTAATATGAAATAAGAGAAAAAATTTTATACAGTGAAATGCAAATAAAATACACCTACTTTCTCCAAGTAGTAGAATTTGAATTACCTTCAACTTTACTGTTTCATATGACATTTAAGAGCTACATGTGAATTAAATTGCATTGAAATATAAAATTGAATTCCTTAGTTACACTAGCCTCATTTTAAGTGTTCAGTAGTTGCATTGGCATGTAAAGAAATAAAGTATCTGCATCATCACGGAAATATCATTGGTCAGTGGTGATCTATATAGACATATAACTATACATGATTTTACAAGTTTATATCTAAGAAAATTACAGGATTTTTTAAATACTCACAGGAACCGTATTATTTTGTAGTTGGGAAGGTCTTGATCTTATTTTTCTTCCTGGCCGCTGTGGTTTGGGAAATGCCAGGGCAAAGTGTTGTTGATTCCATGATTTTTTGCTTAATTCACTCACTAAAATAAGAAAATGTTAAACATACATTTTAAAGTAAATAACATATCATCAAAACTAATAGGGGAGTTTGGTATTACATATCATGTAAATAAGTAAAGAAATTATTAAAATTCTGTCTTCATTTATTTGGTAATATTTGAAATTCTCTACTATTAATATGAGAAAATAAAAATTGTTTTTTCTTTTTTCCCACCTTTATAGAAAACAACATAAAGTAGTGACTGTAAAACTAATATAGTTTGTAAGATAAATGGAAAGAAACCATTTTCTCTTCCTTTTAGTCTTTCTGTCTAATCCAGTCTAGATTTTTGTTTTATACTCTTTTCTTTTTTTTTGTCTTGTTATTTTTATTTTTATTTCTTTTTAATTTTATTTTTTGGTTTTTCAATTACAGTTGTCCCCTTTTCTCCCAATTTCTCTCCCCCACCCAACCCACCCCCTCTCCCGCAATCATATCCCTCCCCGTTGTCCATGTCCATGAGTCATTTATACACGTTCTTTGATTAAACCCTTCCCTTACTCATCCCCCTTTTCTCCCTCCCTCCTTCCCCCTCCCCCATAATAACTGTTATTCTGTTCCTTATTCTATTTAGTTCATTTGTTTGTGTTGTTCCTTAGTTTCCTGTATTAGGTGATATCATATGGTATTTTTCTTTCTTTGCCTGGCTTATTTCACTAAGCATAATTCTCTCTAGTTCCATCCATGTTGTTGCAAATGGCAGGAGTTCCTTCTTTCTTTCTGCTGTGTAGTATTCCATTGTGTAAATGTACCACAGTTTTTTGATCCACTCATCTACAGGTGGGCACTTAGGCTGTTTCCAGCACTTAGCTATTGTAAACATTGCTGCTATGAACATAAGGGTGCATAAGTTCTTTTGAATTAGGGTTAGGATTTTTCGGGTATAATCCTAGCAGTGGAATCGCTGGTTCAAAAGGCAGTTCCATCTTTAGTTTTCTGAGGTAATTCCATACTGTTTTCCATAGTGACTGCACCAGTCTGCATTCCCACCAATAGTGCACGGGGGTTCCCTTTTCTCCACATCCTCGCCAGCACTTGTTGCTTGTTGATTTGTTGATGATGGCCATTCTGACTGGTGTAAAGTAGTATCTCATTGTGATTTTTATTTGCATTTCTCTGATGGCTAGTGATGTTGAGCATTTTTTTTCATGTGTCTATGGACCTTCTGTATGTGTTTTATACTCTTTTGATTATAATACAGTTACACTGAGAACAGAAAACATGGTAACTACTTCTGCAGCCTTCAAAGTAATTAATACAGTGCCTGTTATAAAGTGTTTAGTGAGTGTAGGATTGATTTTAAATGCTGATGTTTTAGATCAGCAATTTTCAACCAGTGTGCTGTGGCAGGCACAGTAGTGTACTGCAAGAAATTGTAAAACATGCAATACCCGAATATCTAGTCAGGGGCATTGACTCTTTTCCTATAGATAGTCAAATTAAAAAATGACTGCAGCCAACACAACAATATTGTCTGGTGTGAATGAATCAAAATTACAGCCATTTCTTTTGTCAGATAGGCAAAAAATATATTTTTTTGATGTGTGGCAGAAATTTAGTAATTAGTTTATGTGTGTTATGATATGAAAAAGGTTGAAAATCACTGCTTTAGATCTCCTTAGTTTATAATCACTTTTCAGGCTACAAAAGTAAATGTAATATACCCAAGAACTGCATTGTTAAAGGTGGCATTTAAGAAATTGACAAGTAAAGAGTATCTACAGAATTGTGACTGGGGATGTAAAGTTACCTGCAAACTATAATAGAAATAAAGACATTTAGCTTACCAATGAGACAAATGAGAGAGGTATCAGCACTGTGTTTGAATATGTGTGGTAATACTATGTGTAAGTGAAAATAGACTTGTCCTATAAATCTCCTAAAGACAGAAGCAGGAGCAATGAGAAAATATACAGAATGAAAGGCATATTTAAGAACTCCCCAGGCTGATGTGGCTCAGTGAATTGAGTGCCAGCCTGCAAACCAAAAGGTCACTGGTTCGATTCCCAATCAGGGTATATGCCTGGGTTGCAGGCCAGGTCCCCATTTGGGGGCACGTGAGAGGCAACCATACATTCATGTTTCTCTCCCTCTCTCTTCTTCCTTTCTCCTCTCTCTAAAAATAAATAAATAAAAATTTTTAAAAAGATCAATATATTAGGGAAAATTACTTGATGTATGAAGTCTTCCAACAAAATTTGACTGGTGTTGTCAAGTAATGAATTTTTTGGCTAATTTAAACCCTGATAAAACCTATCAGCTGTGTAGAAGAAGACATTTCTGACATGGATGAGAATTTGTTTATCCAATTATTTATGTTCCCTTTTAATTGTAAGATTATCTGATTGAATTATTTCTAACATGTGAATGTCCACATTCATGGTTCTATACATATTTGCTTAAACTTCTTTGGATTTAGAACCAAAATATCTTTAGAAAGTGTTCATTGAGCCCATGAAAAAGGTACCTTGGAAAATAAAAAAGTTGAGTTTTAATAATATTCCATGACAGCTATTGCTTTATCACTGTGAATGGAGGATAATGGTTTTGTATCCTTAAAATTGATCATACATGTTTTTTGAAAAATATATATTGAACGTTTTCTTACCTGGAATGTAATTATCATATGCCCCAAAGTTTACTTTTTGGCTATTAAAATAAGAGGGAAAGGCTTTAATTAATTTATATAATAATTATTCTATTTAATGATCATTATTATGTCTAAGCACCTGCCACCCCCAACTAGAGAATATTTACATTCCCAGATCTCTATTATTATGCAATATTACTTGGTCCCAGAGATGAGAAATGTTTGTGTTTGTTTTTAGAGCAAACTTCAGCAAAGCTAAAACAATAGGCATAAAGCGTAAGAAAAAATCTCCTCAACTTTTCATATCTAAAATACAGACATTTTTAAAATTGTGAAACCATGATTAAATTCATTTCCCTATCTCATGCTCCAAATTTCCTTGCAAATGAATTTTAATTGAGACAGCACTTTGAAAACACTGTGCTTAAGTAAAACCAGATCCTCAAAATATTTTCAGAACTTAACAAAATACAGATCATTCAATGGCATAAATGTGTCTGTGAATGTGTCTGTGTATGTGAGTGAATCAGTGTGCACCACAATATTGACCTGAATTTTGATTTTTCTTTTGTTCTCTAAGAAAATCTGAAAAGTAAAATTGTTGCCAAATATTTTCTATTTATAAGTTTCCATTTGTTTTATATAGGAGCATATTTGTCTCCTCAATGTTAGTTTCATAGTCTACTTTTGATATATTTGTAATGGAGACAAATATAATTTATGAGAGAACTATTTTTCTACAGTTCCCCATTATATTACAAAAATAGAGTCATTATTGGTCTTACACAGACAAACACACAAATACAAACACACATTCGTACCCAGTGTTTTATTTATTTTGACATTACATAAATATAAATAATAAATTACATTAAAAAAATATCTTGATAACTACGTTAAAGCTCTAGTCCTCAACAAAAAATCTGGCACATTTTAAAATGTATCAGTCTTTAAAAATTCTGAATGAAATAACTGAATAAAATTTACGTTGTGTTGACTACTTATCTGGTCTTATGTTTTGTTTTGTTTTTAATCTGAGGACATGCATTAAAATTATTTGCCCCACTATATCTGAATCTCTAGTTTTGGATCTAACTAATGTATATTTGTACATTGCTGAAGAAATTTTAATATCCAACCATGGTTATGAACTCTGTTCTAAATGCTCTGAAAGATGAAATATTTCAGGTGTATGAAACAATATCATTAAATTTGAGATTTAAAAAACATTACATAGGCATGGCCCATTAATTTCTTGTATAATTTCTAGTTCATATTTTTTGATCACCAAGCAATTGAATTAGAAATCAATAAAAAGTTATATAGAAAATACACAGAAATTGGAGAGTAAAGAGGGCTGATAGAAGAAGATTTGATTCATTTGAAATATGGTGTGATGGGCGAGCTGTTACAGATACCTTGGACTGACAGAAAGACAATCAAGTGAGTCCTAGAGCAAATTCTGCTTGAAACACTGCCGGAAGCAAAAATGACAACACTGAAGCTGTCCTACCACAGGCATATCATGAGGAGGCAGGGATTTTTGGAAAAGGCAATAATGTTGGGAAAAATAGAAGGCAGCAGGCAAAGAGGAAGACCAAATATGAGATGGATTGACTCCAGAAGAGGAGTCCCTGAAATGAGTCTACAGGAGCCGGGCAGTGCTGTTGAGTATAGGACATTGTGGATATCACTCATTTATAGAGTCTTCAGGAGTCTCAGCCAACTTATTGGCATATAACAACAACACAAATACTTGAAAAGTAAACAGTTCCGTCTAAACCAGTGCATACTTATTACAAAAAGCAACTTAACAATAATATATTGAAAATTGTGGAATACTACGTATACATATAGTTCATGCAGTAGAAATTATAGCTTTGTTTCCTTATATTAGAAAAAGTTTAAAATCAATGTTTTAAATCTCTGCTTTAAAATTAGAAAAATATTGAACTAAAGTTAAAGGGAAGAAATTATAAAGCTACAAGCCAAAATCAAGGAAAGAATAAACAAAACTAGAGACAATTTAAAATGATAAAATTTGGGTTTTAAAAATATATATATTAAAATGAGTTACGTACCATGTGATTTTTTAAAATAAAGTTAAACTTATACATGTTCTATATATGATTCATCATTTCCACTACTACTTTACCAAGAAAATTCTACAAAAGAATTGGACAAAATATGTATAGCAGCTTTATTCATAATAACCCAAAACTAAAGTAACTCAAATATCCATTAACAGGAGAATGCACGAACTGTGGTATAGTCATGTTAATGACATACTTCTCCACAATCTAAAGGAATGGCTTACTGATGTGTGCAACATAACAACATATTCAAAAAATAGTTATACTGCAAGAAAAATATCAGAGACACAAAAGCATATACTATATGATATAACTTCTGTGGATTTCAGGAGCAGGCAAGACTATTTCTGGTAACATAACAGCTATTTGTGGGAGAAGGGCAAAGTCGATTGACTGGAAACTGGCACAATGTAACTTCCTGGTGTGGCTGATAGTGTCTGTTTCTTAAGGTTGGTCACGATAGTGTTAGTAGCAATTCAATATACTTAGATCTCTTTCACTTTTATTGAAAAGAGCTTATAGGACACCCAAACAGCAGTGATCCACATAACTGTATGTAAATTTACATATGTAATAAACAATTAAATTTATTTAATCTTTTGGAACTAGGGAGCATTTTCAAACTCTTTCCTCTAAGTCTGCTAGTGGCAGCATCTCTCCCTTGCTTCTCTGGAATGTTCAAGAAATTTTCTAGAACCAGAATGCATTTAGATTCAGTTTGTGAAGTTTATTATTGAAAAAAATAATTAGTGTATGTTTTATTATTATTTTTACTTAGCATTCATTTTAGATGAATATATGTTTATTTTCATTCTTTTGAAATAAGTCCCTCAAGATTCTGAAGATTGTCTAATTGAATTACTTTAAAAAGAAGAAAAAAATGCAACAATTATGTCAAATAGATTGTTCAATACAACTAGTTCTTGAATTAAGGTCTCTGGACACATATATAAAGAAACAAATAGCTAATACTTCATCTTAACCAAAATGAAATGGCATACACAGCTACAAGCCTGCCTTCATTTCAGGTAGAACATTCATTCATTTTAAGATGCCTCAGTGTGCGTGAGCTTTTTTATGTAATGAAGATACCCATTGTCAGCTTTATGAAATTACTGTGTTAATGACTTAGGAAGGGAAGCTAGGCTTTTGTTTTCCTAAGTAATAAGCTGAGATCCCAAAGTTGGAGACATGAGGAACTTTATTATTTAGGAGAAAGGCCTATTTCTGAATTACTCGTGAAAAAAAATTTTTTTTTTCTTTTTTAAAGGTGTGAACATTTAACCACCTTTGTGTTTTTCTTTTATTTCTGGTCTGAAAACTTTCAATGTAAGTACAAAATACACTTGTATTTTCTCTTGCCTTTAACTATATATCTGGATATCTTTTTAAAATGTGTAATGAATTCAAAGAACTAGGCCCTCATTAATGTATTTTCTACTGTTTCATTTGAAATGCCCACAATCTGTATCTGTGAATATTGCAAGATATCTTGCCAACAGGCTTTGGATTTTTGGATTCTGCATTAGATGTGTGGCAAGTAAGTTTGTACAGGTCTTGGCAGAAAGTTTCCCAAGGACTGACAGGAGCCTAAGTCACTCTTCTGTATTTGCCAGAGGGGTCTCCACATAAAGGTAAAGGTCAATTGCCACGTTGTTATTGTCTAGTTGAGACATGGTTGTGTGATATGGTGAGATCTTCTGTCATTTTCTAACATCTTTTAGAGCAGTGTTTCTCAACCTGGGTTTATTTTGGATTCCCTTCTTCAGGGTACATTGTACAAAGTCTGAGATATTTTTGGTTATCACAGTTGTGGGTGTGCATGTATCCATGTGCACTTGCATGCTGATACTGGCATTTCATAGGTGCTTCTAAGCATCTTACAATGTATAGGACAACCCTTACGCCCAGTTCTCAACTCCAATAAAGAATAATCCTGCCCAAAATGTCCATAGTGCCAAGGCTGCTGATAAACCTTCTTTGTCAGGGTGAAGCCATAGGTCAAGATAGTAAAGACAGGTCCTTATTCATGCAATTCAAGAGAGTAAAAGATAAACTGTCTAGTGGATATAAGCTATGGAAGCTAACACTGGAAGTTAAAAAGGTTTTATCTACCACTGATGCTAAATCTTTAGGGAAATCTCTCCCACTTCCTTCAGAAGTCTTAGAACTACTATTCAGTATTAGGAATGAAAGTACTGAGTTGACTGACGCAACCTGAATTAGAGCAAAGGGAAGAGGAGGTGAACTCCTGAGCAGGGTTATTGAGGTCTGGGCCGATGACTATGTTAAAATGTAATAAGTAGAAAGAGGAAAAACTGAGCTCACAGAGGAGAATTTTCTTTATCAGCTACAACTTGGTTACCATGGCAGGCTTATTAGTTTACATTTAAGGTCTTGTCATTGTTAGAAGAATTCAGAGGAAAGAAAAAGTAGAAAATTAATTTTTACATCTCAGCCTTTCTGTTAAGTGAATTAGAAGTTACCACTTGAATCCAAGGAAATATGAACTTTTATTAAGGATTTTGTGTGCAATTCATAGGTTAACAATCGGGCCATTTGATTATGAATTTAACCACACTTTCCTTCTACAAGACCATGAATTTTGGGATTATGCCAGAAATCCTCATAAAACCAAAAATAACTTTTTAAGCATTGTGGTGGTGAAGTTCTTTGAAAGTTATGCAGTGCTCATCATAATAGCAATGCCATCAATACTTTATTGTGTTTAAACATTTAAAAATAATTATAATAGTTAATTCTGTCATGTTATGTTCCCGAACATAGACGATTGGGTACTAGTTGACAATTCACTTGGGGCCTCTAATGTAATCACGACAAATACAGTCAAACCTTTTACTGAGGTATGTTCTTTATGTAATAATGAAGTAGGCACCAGTGCCTAGGGGAAGCCTGCTTTATTTGTAATTATTTTCAAGATTGATGTTTCATCTTTCCATTAACAGTACAATCCAAAGAAAACTCAGTTACACTTTCTTTTATATTCCAGAGTTCTATACCTTTGCCTTTATTTCATGTCTTCACAGTAAACAAACAAACAAAAAGTTACATAACTGAAAGATTTTCTTCCCTTACTTAATTTTAACACAAAATAAATCAAGTATTAGGAAACAACTATCATTGAACTTTCAATTCTTGATTATTATTTTCTATTTGTCTTCTTTGTGTTGGGCTGCCCCACTTATTAGCAAAGGTTTGGTACCCTTTTCTCATGTCTTCTAAAGGTCAGTAGCACTTTTCAATCACTGTCATATTTTTTTTTAATCCCATAAATTTCCAAATGACCCTAAAGGAGTCATTTGTGACAGTTGCCTGAATGAGAATGATGAATTATTTTATTTTTTATGTTCCAAAATACAATGTAACAAAAAAAGAAATAAAGAATCACATGGAGAAAGATTAATCTAAAGCTATGTCTATATTTTACTGAAGTGAATGAGCTAGTTAAGTCTTGGATCAAAACAACCTATTACATTGCTTGAGAATGTATTTGCTAAACATATTCTCTCTTATTATTTATCAATCGCATGACAATGTAACAAACATTTCTTTACACTAAAGAGAATAAATGTAAATCTAACTAGAACATTACTTTTAAAACATAAAAGTTGAAAAGAAGACTTACAATCTTGGTACAGACATTTTCCCCAACCACAGCTTGCCAGGACTTAAACATGTATGTTCAAATTAGTGATGTTGGAGGTGACATCATAAAGAAACCAAGGGCAATACCAGTTACAGGGGAAAACAGGAGGATCCACATTTACTTGTGTTTTAACAGCCTCTAGTAATCTGTCTAAAATTGGTATCTACCTTCACTCTTTATTAGTGACTGAATAACAACTGGTAGTTTTAAAATAGCTCACTGTTTTAACAGTTTAAAAAATACTTGTTTCAGTTTTTCATGTAGTTTTGATTTATTGACCGACCTGACAGAAGAATGAATCTCAGGATTCATCTGTTAAAATCAGTTGTAATCATAACTTTCCTGACATTCATGTGTCTTTTGTTACATTCTTTACATAACTTGACATTGTCTTTTCCCATCTTAACCTTATGGGTTGCTTGCTCATAGATAACTAGATTATAAAGAAGGCTAGATGTTTACTAAAATCATCTACTTATAGATCTGAGTTGGGTAATTTGTACTCCACCCATCACTCCACCCCACAAATAGATGAAAATAAATACTGTACAGAGTAGTATTTGACACTTTGCCATTATTTAGCTCCCTTTAAGAAATTTCAACTGATTTTTTCCCTTTAAGTAATAGATTTATTAAACTTCAGCCACTGTTAGAGATAAATCACAAAAATCTCAGTGGTTTTTCTCATTGAAAGTTTTTTCTTCTTCTCATGTCTCACATTGTGTAAGTTCTAGAGGGGTTAGGGTGAGTGGATCCCCATAATGTGATTTAGGATTTTTGGTCTCTCTGAAGTAATTGCTTCATTATTATCC
The DNA here is from genome assembly GCF_987537825.1 of Furipterus horrens. Lineage (NCBI taxonomy): Eukaryota > Metazoa > Chordata > Mammalia > Chiroptera > Furipteridae > Furipterus > Furipterus horrens. The sequence goes on along the minus strand of NW_028327174.1, from coordinate 179,730,809 downwards.
ACTAACTTGACACTATTGATAACTGTTTTTTTTTTTTTTTCTGCAAAGTGCTGATATAACAAATGAGGTATGATTTCTAAATCCACAATATTTTGTATAGGATTTTATAGTATGTACCTGCTTTATAAAAATATTTATACCCAATGCATCTCTTCTATCAGCATGTAGTAAGATCCAAAATCATGACAGGGAAGCCAGCAATGCTTGCCTTCTGTACCATGATTTCTTGAATGAATCTCTTATGGTCATTCTTAACTAACTATGTATAATCTATTAAGATCTTAGAGAGCTAATGCTCTTTCCTTTAAAATAATAAATCTGTGCTATTTTTCTATTGCTATATAAAAATTACCACAAACTTAGTGGTATAAAATAAAACACACTTAAAATCTCATAATTCTGTAGCTGAGAATCTCAGGTAAATCATACTGGATCCTCTGCTCAGCATCTCACATGCTGAAATGAATTTGTTGACTTAGCTGCGCTCTTATCTAGAGGTTCTAAGGAAGAATGTTTTCAACTGACATTTCAGTTGGCAAATTTCATTTCATTGTGCTTTGGCTTTGGTGCCTTTGCTTTCTTGTTTGCTGTCAACATTAGCTGTGGGCTGCTTTCCGCTTCTGGAGGCTGCACATATGACTTCTCACATGACCTGTCTTCAACCAGCCATGTTTCATTCAGTCCTTCCCATAGTTCAAATGTCTGTTATTTTTATGCCTTCTTCTACTGCTGTCAGGAAAAAAAGCGTCTTCTAAATGGCTTAAGTGATTAGATTAGGCCCACCTAGAAAATCTCTTCATTTTAAAGTCTCTTGAACTTCATAACATAGCATAACCATGGTAATGATGTCTTTTCATAATCACAAATCCCACCTACACTCAAAAGAAAAGGTCATTAGGGGTCATTCTTAGACCTTTGCCCACCTAAAGGGCCAAAATTAGAGTAAAGCTTTTCATTAGCATTTGAGGCTTATTAGGAATATTTCAGCCTCATATATGTTATTTTTATATCCTAATATTTTGCCATTATCATTCAGCAAAGTTTTCATGATACCTTGTATACAAGCGTTTTTGTTTGTTTTTAAAAAGCCATTGAGCTTAGTAACCATTTTCTCAAACATAAATATTATACTTAAATATATGTATAAAAAATAAAATATATACAATGTATTTTAAATGTTTCACAGGTTATAAAATAATTTGTGCATATTAACTCATTTCTTTCTTATATTAACACAGTAAAGAAGTAAAGACATTTGGACCTTGATAATCACAAAGTTATTTCCTAACTTTTAAAATATGATACATAATTTTCTCCATAAAACCTCCATATAACTAAAATAAATTCTTCAATCTTGTAATGGTTTCAGTGATTCACGTATTTATGTATGTATTCCAGGACATGTGTATATGTATGATTTGTGTTAACTCATCTATTTATCCATGTATTATAGTTTGTTTATCTTTCTCTGTGTTGTATACAGCATTTAAGAAACCAAACATTGGTATATAAAGGTAAAGGTAAAATAATAATGCACTCTAATATATATTGTATAATATAATAGTTTGTGTCGCTGGTTCGATCTTCCAGTCAGGGCACATCAGAGAAGGAAAACTCTGACCAAAAAACCTCCGCTGCCTTGCGGCATACCTCTTCAGGGGAAAGGCTAAGGGAGTAAACCCCGACAGAAAATCCGGAGCCGGAGTCCCTAAGGCGGTTTGACGTCGTAGTCAACACCGGCAACTCCTGCGGCGCACCTGAAGCCAAGCTGTATTGACTCCGTCTTTCCCTTGGACCCTTCAGCTGCGAAGAGAGGGGGGGTCTGCTGCATGGGCAACAGCAGACCCTCCATATCACCCTGCCCAGGCTCTGTAGCTTCACTGGAGAGGACACTCCAGCGTCATCGCAAGATGTCGATTCAACACGGGAGGAGACAGATACCGTGTCACTCCCGAGTCGGACTGCACAGCCATTCTCGGCGGTGCAGATAGACTCTTAAGAAGCTACACCATCGTCTCTCGAGACGGACGGCTGCCGACGAGGGAATAGTTTGTGTTGTTATTATAAAAATTAACCACAGAATTGTCCAAATAGCAAGTTCTTATTTTTTATTAGTTTTAAATGTAAGTAACATTATCAACATGATAAATTATTGTAAAATGAACAAAACTTTAGACAAATATCTGCATTATAAATAGATTCTTACTAGTAACCTCTTCAATTTACTTTCCTTTATACCCAACCCTCTATAGGTGACTACTAATCTGTCTTATAACAGCATTTATTTTGTTTATTTTTTAAATTTATGCGAATAATATACATTATTTTCTTATGTGTGGCTTGTTTCAGTTTACATTTTTATACTTATAGTTGCATATATTTGCAGTTTATTTGTAATTTATCTTTATGAAATTATTTTGGTAGTATAAGCATTGTAGGTATATATAGTTTACTTATATATTTTGCAATTCATGAGCATTTATGTTACCTCCAATTTTTAATTATTGGAAACTATTTTGAACAATATGAACAGTTTTACATATGTATTTTTATGTTACCTCCAATTTTTAACTATTGGAAACTATTTTGAACAATATGAACAGTTTTTACGTAGGTATTCTTCCAGACGTGATCATACATACTGGTATATAACATTATTAAAGTACTTGGCCATATCATCAGGGAAATGTAAATTATAACCACAATGTTATATCAAGTCACACCTCTCAGAAGGGCTCTCATCAATAAATCAACAAATAACAAGTGCTGGCAAGGATGTGGAGAAAAGTGGACCCTTGTTCACTGTTGGTATCACTGTAAATTAGTGCAGCCTCTGTGGACAAATAGAACTGCCATGTAATCTAGCAATTCCATTTCTGGGAATTTGTCCAAAGAAATCAGAAATACTAATTCATAAATATATGTGCACCAGTATATACATTGCAACATTACTGGTAATAGCCAGATGTGGAAGCAATCTAAGTGTCAAGAGATGAATGTATAAAGAAGATGTGATGCACAGACACACACACACACACACACACACATCCCACACACCCAATAGAATATTATTCAGCAATAAAAAATAATTAAATATTGACATTTGCAACAACATGCATGGACCTAGAGGTTATTATGCTTGGTGAAATAAGTTAGATAGAGAAAGACAAATACCATATGACATAACTTTTATGTGTAATCTAATAAAACAGAACAAATGAATAAACAAAACCAAAACAGATCCATTGATATACAGAACAATCTGATTGTTTCCAAAGAGGAGGGACATGGTGGATGGGAAGAAAAGTATTTGGTCATAGGGTATAGTGATTTTGAACTTTAGACAATGCCAAACATTTTTAGAAAGTGCCTGTATCACTGGAAGTATATGAGAGCTTCTGTTCATCCACATTCTCACCAACATTGGTTGTTATACATTATTTAATTTATTTATTTAATTAAAATATAGTTGGTATAAACAATGATTCAACATTTATATATATTATGAAGTACTCACCACACTATTATGACTTATTTTAATTTTAGCTGGTATGAGAGCATGTGATTGTGTATCCCTGTTGTCTTAATTTGCATTTTGCAGATTTTTAATGATTAAGAACACTGGTGAAAGAGCAGATCTGAAAAATAAAATGTAACATACGTAAGAACAAAAATGAGAATTACAACAAACTTTTCATAAAAAATTATACAAGCCATAGTTATATTAAAAGGAACAAAATTGATATACATAAGTAATTAGAAGAAAGAAGGAGAAAGCTGGAATGACTATATGAACATTGCACAAACTAGGCATCAGAGCAAGAAATATAACCAGGGAAAAAGAGAAATATTGCATAAAGATAAAGGAGCCAATTCATCAGGAAGACATGATATTCTTAAATGTCTTTTTGAACCTAAAACCAGAATTTACATTATATGAAGCAAAAGCTGAAAAACTGAAAGGAGAAATAGACAAATCCGAAATTATAGTTGGACCTCTTCTATTTTTCTCTTAATAATAAATAGAAAAAATATAGTAAACACACTAAAAATAAAAAAGACTCAACATGCTGTCAACAAACTTATCCTAATTTACATTTAAAATATTTAATCCAACAATAAAATATTTTCAAGTTTTTGGATAAATATAGTTTTCATCAAAATAGAGCATTGTATTAACCATAAAAAAACCTTAAAAATTTGCATAATACAAAGTACATTTTTGAGTAATAATGGAATTAAACTAGATATCAATAACAAGACATCTGGAAAGTCACCTATTACTTGGAAACAGAACAAAATTCTTTAATGTCCTGGAGGTCAAGAGAAAGTCACAATTGAATTTACAAATTTGCTTAAAATTTTTTTAAACTAAATTTAGAATTGCCAACAAACACATTACAAATAATAGAGATTTCCCTGTAACCTTCACCAAAATTTCAGTGATGTTAGGACCTTACATCATGACCAAACCTAAAGTTAACATCATGCACAACCATCAAAACTAAGAAATGAATATTGGTACAATATTAATAAATTACCTACCAATTTTATTCATATTTGTCTGTCTTTTCACATGTGTTTTTCTGTTTCCTGGATTTTCTGTTCTCCAGACAACGATTCATGCCACCTTCTCCAAATATGTGACAATCTATCTTTTCACAACTTTCATAACCTTGACTTCCTAAAGAGTACTGGTCTATTGTTTTTGTAGAGTATTCCACAATGTGTGTTTTCAACATGGCCCAACCTTTCAGTTGAATATTTCCTTTCTTTTTGTACCACAGGTTGCTCTAGGCTTATCAAAACTTTTTCCCCCTAGCTCTAAAATCAAACACTCTCCAAGGAGCCCTGATTCCTTATATTAGAAATCAAAATATTAACCAAAACTCACTACCGGCTGTTGGTTTTACATATTTATTTATCTTTGAAAAGGTCTCATAGATATGTCAAATTCAAGAAGTCAAACTGAAGAAAATTACTGCCTCTTATCCAGAGTCTAGTACTTATTTTCAATTAAAAATATTCTTTCTCACTATAAAATCAAAACTTACATTAGAAAATAATATAAAAATACAAAGAATATACATAATAAAATATGTTCTTTTTTCCCCACCTCTCAGAGATAACATCTTTGAAATCATGATATATAGTTCATAAAACTGAGTCTAAAATTTTAATCATTGTATTTATAAGTTATAGAATATAATTTACACAATTATTAAATTGAAATTACACTGTAAAAATGGTTTTATGTATTTTATGTACTTATTATCTTGTAACTACTGCATGAATAAAATAAAATTGAACTGCTGAATAAAGAGGATGGGAATAGGTTGGAAGACATAGGAGCCAAACTGAAAGAGCTGAAACAGTTTGAACAATAAAATAAATAACAATTGTGTTTGACTATAATCCATGAAATAAAATGAATATTCATGAGTCCATAAATAGTTGGATACATAAATAAATAACGGGGGAGAAAACAACAGTGTTTCTTTAGAGAAGAAATCCAATTAATAAATGCAGAAGCATTGAGGGATATAGAAAATATTAAGAGAACATGGCATGAATAATTGTTAAGCCTGAATTTAAAACACTGCATGAAAAAATCAATGCTATGGAAAAGTATTCATATCACCTACACACAAGCAACTCAATCAAATTGAAAATTAAAATAACAATGTTTAAAACACTTTGATACAACAACCTTTTTAAATGTGATGTTTTAATAATTTGTGCCTGTAAAATATTTTATACCCTTTTATTCTCCATATTTGGATAGTCATCTTACATGTTGTATATTTATATTTACTATTACAAAACTTGCCATAGTTTTGTTTCTCTCAAAAAAATAAAACATTATACTTAGAAGAGTCTCCAGATCACAGAAATACAAAATCTTCTTTTTTTCATTTTGTTCTTATACAGTGTTTTGAAACTTCAATGAGTAATTGAGCAAACAAAACTCATGAGAAGAAGACTAACCAATCATGCCCCAAACCAGATGCCCAGGGCTGATTGAAATTGTATGTTGAGCCTGTGTGTGTGTGTGTGTGTATGTGTGTATGTGTGTATGAATATATATAGTTCTCCAAAGAACTTACCAGTATAGGGTAGAGGATTGTGGAGTGGGAAATGAGAAAAATCACAGAATCAACTCCTGGATCAGAAAAAAAAAGAAAAAATATGTAGAGCAACTCAGCCCTTAGTAAGAATGCAGGCTAAATCATTGTCTTAAGTTGATTTACAAGGTACATATTTGGACATATTACATGTGGCCTTATACCTGTATTCTTGCCCCAGTTCCTGCAAAGTTTAAAGGAGACTATGATCTAAATCAAAATTCTTGTCATTTCAGTCATAGCCTTTTAAACATTGACTTCTTTTATTATGTAGTCTTTTCCTGTATATCACATCATGTGACTACTTGGTTTATGAACCTATAAACTATGTACAGTAGTGCAGTGAGAGTAAGAATTTTCAACAATAATCATATAACTACAGATAGAGGGACCAACTGGTCATAAGTCACCAGAGTTCACAGTAGAGAGTAAAAATATTAATGAACTAAGAAAATGAAGGGAAAGGATTTGAAAAGACACATAGAAATTAAATTTGCATTATACATATATGTAAAGAATTTTCACATTTCCATAGTATGGAAAGATTAGACATAAACAAGTATATTGTTGTACATAGGTGTTATCAGTAAATATCCATCACTAGTACCCATGTGTGGTTTATTAGCAACTATTTATATTTCTTTAGTCATGAGATACTTACAGTTACTATTTCCCGCCCAGTGTAGGCAAAAGAGGTAAACAGTCTCTCTTATTTAATCTTCTTCATAAAATCATAACAGTCTACATTTCATAATTTGTGGTGAAAGTGTTACAAGGAAAAGTAGAAATGGCTTTGCACCCTGACCCATTTGTCTCAGTTGGTTGGGTGTCATTCCACAAAGCCAAAGGTCCCCAGTTTGATTCCTGGTCAGGGTACGTATCTGGTTGCAGGTATGGTTGAGAGGCAACTGAAGGATGTTTCTATCCCTCTTTCTCCCTCTCTTCCTGCCTCTCTAAAAATAAAAATTAAAAAAATAAAACAAAATCTTAAAAAGAGAGATGATTTTACAAACGCTGTCTGAACCCACTTTCTCAGGAGTATGCTCACCAACGTCATGTCTTGGGATCTCATGGTCCCTTCATACACATCAGTCAATAGATATGCGAAAGCATCTTAAGGTCAAAATGGTCTCTTGATACACGGGATAATGCCCAGGTAATCAGTATTTCTCTTAAACACCAAACTCCCATAGATTCATTTGAATGTCTGATATAGATAGAGTCTAGCTTTAAATGCATAAATATATATGAATAACAAAAATTATTTGTAATACTGCAAAAGATTAATGTAATGAGACCTACCAAAAACATGCAGAATTGAGCTATGGATAAAATCACTCTCCAGGGAGCAAAGTGGAGAGTCATTACAGATTAAAGTAAATTAGAAATATTTATTAATTAAGGATGTCTCTTACATAATCCAGACTTTTGAGTAAAAAAAAATATAGATCTTTTTAATGTAATTTTTTCTACAAAGTAAAAGATCTCTTTCAAAGAGCATACACTGAAAAGTCTCAAGGCACATCTGCATAGTTCCTGTAGGACAGAACTCCTACTCAGTCCTTATGTAGCTGTCTAGGCTTGGTCTTCTTACACTGAATTGACAACCTTCCAGTTTGGTTGTAGGTCTTGTTTACTTCAAGCCCAATCCTCTATAACTGGTACTTTCTACCATAGAGTTGGACATTTGCACCACATTAACTCCATTTCATACCTGTGTACTGTATTTCTGATCCGGCTTTATTTTGGTGGCAGGGTTCAATAGCTTACAATGTGTAAGCTGTAGTAGTACAAACTCACATCTCTTTCTATTTGTAGTTTTTTTGTAAGATCCTTTTATTTCTGGATTATAAAAAAGTTTCTTCGGTGTCAAGTATGACTAAGTATTATTTTAAAATATATATGGATATAGAGATATACACACATATGTATGATTATCTTGAGAAGTTATTAGAAATTTTGCCAAGTCTACTGCTTATCACAGAAAGGCTTAGTGGGTTTCAGAATGTGTCAGTGTATTTGAAGGTAGAACTTCATTTAAATGCTGAAATAAACTTTGAATTTTCACATTAAATGTGAACATACAAATAGAAAGGTGCTATCAGTAAGAAGGAACTGAAGTATTTTTCTGCTTCATATGACTGATGGCAAAAGCATCATTAGCTCTATATCAATAGTAGCTCTATAGTTAAAACCTATGGATACCTAATACCTTTTGAGGAACTACCCATTTCCAGTCCACAGGAATTTAAATTTTCGAGAGGTGGGCCTGTCTGTGGCCTGCAAACATTTTTTTCTTTAAGCTGATCTCGTCTGTTTAGGAAGCATCAGGAGAGACCTGCCTCTCACTTAGTGCCTGGAGTAAAGTAAATAAACACTTGTGACTAATAAATCTGATGTCAGAAAATCATTAAATAAGAAATCAAATAAGTATGTCATACTGTCTACCTGAAAACGCAGCTTAGAGTTTGATAGAAGCAGTCAGTTTTGGCTTGCCAACCCTCTGTTCAAATATTTTCAAAGTAAGTATTAAATTAGTCTCATAAAACATGTTTAATGATTGAGTGTTTTCAGGCATAGAAAATTTTGACATATTCAAGAAATCAGGATGTTGCTACAGAAAGCTGTTTCTAAAATGTTATCTAACTTGAATCAGTAAATAAAAGATCTTGTCATTCTTTTTTTTTTTTTCAATTACAGCTCACTTTCAACATTATTTTGTACTGATTTCAGGCATGCAGCATAGTGGTTAGACAATCACATACTTTACAAGGTGTTCCCAAAATATTTCAGCACCCACCCAACTGGCATCATATGTAGTTATCACGTGAGTTTTGGCTGTGTTCCCAGTGCTATACTTTCACACCTCTGTGACTATTTTGTAACTTCTAATTTGTACTTTTTAATCTCTCTACCCTTTTCACCCACTGCCCTGACCCTCTCCCCTGTAGCAGCCACCTCTCCACTCTCTGTGTCTATAAGTCTATGTCGATTTTGTTTATTTATTTTGTTCTTTTAGATGACATATGTAAGAAAAATCATACGGTATTTGTATTTCTCTCTCGGATTTATTTCCTGATCATAATACCTTCCAGGTCCATCAATGTCATTGCAAATGGTAATATTTCTTTTTTTAAGGCCAAGTAATAGTCCATTGTATATGTATCATCACTCTTTTATTGAGTTGTCTGTTGATGGGCACTTGGATTGCTTCCATATCTTGGCTATTGTAAATAATGCTGGCAATGAACATAGGGGTGCATATACCATTTTGAACAAATGTTTTGGATTTTTTGGGATATATACCCAGAAGTGGAATTGCTGGATCATAAGGCCATTCTATGTTTAATTTTATGAGGAAACTCCATACTGTTTTCCTTAGTGGCTATACCAATATGCATTCCTGCTAATAGTCCATGAGAGTTCCCTTTTCTCCACATCCTCGCCAAAACTTGTTGTTCCTTGATTGATTGATAATAGCCATTCCGATTGGTGTGAAGTAATATCTCATTGCAGTTTTAATTTGCATTTATCTGTTGATTAGTGGCCAACACTTGTTGTTTCTTGATTTATTGATAATAGCCATTCTGACAGATGAGAGGTGATACCTCATTGTGGTTTTCGCTTACGTTTCTCTGATGATTAGTGATGATGAGCATTGTTTCATCTGTCTATTGGCCATCTGTTTGTCCTCTTTGGAGAAGTGTCTGCTCAGACCCTCTGCTCATTTTTAATTGTAGTGCTTCTTTTCTTGGTGTTGACTTGTATAAATTCTTTATAAATTTTGGATATTAACCCCCTATCAAATGTATGATTGCAAATATCCCATTGAGTAGGCTGTTTTTGTTTGTTTGTTTTGTTAATGATTTCCTTTGCTGTGCAAAAGTTTTTGGTTTGATGTAGTTCCATTTATTTATTTTTCTTTCCCTTGCCCAAGGAGCTATATCAGAAAAATATTGCTAAGAAAAATGTCAGATGTCTATGTTTTCTTCAAGGAGTTCTACTGTTTTAAGTCTTTAATCCATTTTGAGTTTATTTCTGTATATGTTGTAAGAAGGTGGTTTACTTTCATTTTTTTGTGTCTGTCAATTTTCCCAGCATCATTTATTGAGTAGATGGTCTTCATCCCATTGTATGTTCTTGCCTCCTTTGTCAAATATTAATTCACCATATAGGCAGGGGTTGATTTCTTGGCTCTCTGTTCCACTGATCTATGTGTCTGTTTTGATGCTAGTACCATGCTGATTTGACTACTATGGCCTTATAGTATAGTTTGATATCAAGTAGTGTGATGCTTCCAATTTTGTTCTTTGTTTCTCAAGATTGCTAAGCCTATTCAGGGCCCTTTGTGTTCCCATATAAAATTTGGGATTATTGTTTCTAATTCTGTGAAATGTACTGTTGCTGTTTTGATAGCAATTGTGTTGCATCTATATATTGCTTTGGGTAGATGAATATTTTAATTATTGTAATTCTTTCTATCATGAACATGGCATCTGCTTTCAATTATTTCTGCCTCCTTCAACTTTTTCTCTAGTGTCTTATAATTTTTTGAGTACAGGTAAGTCTCCTTGGTTAAATTTATGCCTGAGACTGCCTGTTCTGAGCTACAAAGTGATCTACAGTTTGTGGCTGCCTCTGCTGGGCCTGGGTGCACATAGGAGGGGCCAAACTCCATACCAAATTTCTTTTTTCCCCCTACAAAGATTTTTTTTGTTTACTTAAGTGACAATAATAAAACTCAGTAAAGGAACATTTAAAACACATATAAAAATATAATATATGCAAATCTTGACTATTCTTCTATGCCAAGTCCAGGAAAACTGGTATAAATGACTACAAGAGAACAAAACAAATTGCCTTGAGAACTGATTTTAGGTAAAAAAAATTTTTTTTCCAAACTATGCCATTTAAGTCTGGTATTAATATATATCTGTTTAATTTGTTTGGAAATTGTCCTGCAAATGCAAATATCTGTCAAGTCCAGGTGCCTTTTGTATTATGGATATCAAAATGTATTTCTGAATACAAACCACTTTTTGGCTAGATCATTTGTTATAAACTTACAGAGACCCATTTATTTATTCACTCATACAACAAACATGTATTAAATTTCTATGAGACATCAGCAATTGTACTAGTTATGATATGCATACAAGAGAATTACATTGTGAATATATTAATACAGAGAAACATGGAAGTAAATAATTTCAAATAAATTTGAGGAAATATTATGATAAAAATAAAAATCATCAGATTTATTTGACATTTCCTATGATAATTCACTTAATTAAATTGTTTCCATTGTTATTCCTACTATTAGCTTGATTCCCAAGGGCAACACATAGTCTATTGAGGAGCTGTACCTAGGCAGTTTGGTTCCAGAATCTACCCACTGTACATATAATTCATAAGCTCTCTATCTGTAGAAGCAAGTCTGAAGGATTCTGTGATCACGCAGAAACAACCCTGCCCAGAAAATTCAGAGGAATGTTTTATAGAAAGTTGATGTTTAATGCGGTTCTCAAGGGATGAGAACTATATGAGTATCTATGCAGCCATAGAAGAATAAAATATCAAGGAATAAAGGAGAAACAAAAGTAACCTGTTGTGGAACAACTGAAAGGAAGGAAAAGTTGTTGGAAGATGAAGTTGGGATTTAGATAGGAGTAAGTTTTGGATGATGTCTGTATGCAAAGAGGAGAAATTGGATAATGGTAAAGGAGGAAGCAAGTGCGTGGTTTATAAGTATAACAAAACACAATAGTAACATGGGAAGAGTGCATTGGGTTGGGAGTCAGGAATTATAGGTTCCCACATAGGAGCTCTCACACTGTATGAGACATAGGCAAAGTACTTATCTCAGTTTCCATGTTCCTTTGTGTAAAAGAAAAGTATTGAGCTTGATGCTCTTTCTAAAATTCCTTTCTATTGAATCAACATTTTTGTAGAGGCAAAAGATCTTGAATGGGAGTACTTTTCTCTTTAGATCTATATATGTCTGTGGAAAAGGATAACTATAACCTAGGTAATGAAGCTTAAGTTACACACGCATACTCGGCATGCAAACTAGCAATGAATGGGTTAAATTTCTTATATTAAAAAATATCATAATTCTTAATATTGAATGTTATTTTTTGCTTTCATTTATGTTATTAACAATGAACAAATTATCAAAATCAATATAACATAAAGATACCAGAAAGGATTTCTTATGCAATCCTCTAATAGCTAAGTGAGAGTCATGGGAAAATTTTAAACAGGTATGACAATTTGACTTTTAAAAGGTTAGTCTGTATAGATTCTTGAAAACTACTCTGCTTTGAGGATATTCTAAGAGGAGAGTGGAAAAAGTAACTATTTAAAAACTTTCTGTCCATCTGAGTTTATTTAGTTTCAGTATTTGACTTGTTAATATCGGGCACTGTAAAATTAATATTTTTGTAATATGGAAACACTATTTACAAAGTTATGATATGTAATAAATTGAGATTCTGTAGGACAAGACATAAACTATAATGGACTGCATATTGTGTATAAGAATAATAGTTTTTTTTCTTCTCATTTTTCATTTAATGTTCAGCAAACTGGCCAAGACACAATGATAGTGGGGTAATAATTCCGTTAGAGTAAGTGCTGAGTAAAAGTAAAAGAAAAGAAGCATGTTGCCTTGAGCATATATTTCACCATAATGTTACCTTACAAACAACAAAGTTATCATTCTCTCTTTTAAAAAATCTTTTTATCCATCTAGTCAACATTGAGGACAACTATATGGAAATTAACCTTGAGAAGCTGAATAAAAGTTCCTTAAAAAAAAAAAAAAAGAAAGTAAGCATTCATGTTGAGTAATATTTTTGAACTCACATTAAAAATATTTTAAAAGTTAAATCTGAAATATTATCTATAATACAGTAAGATATTAAAATTTGAGTAATTAAATTATACTTATTATACAAGTTAAATATGCTCATTTTAGAAAATGAAATAGTAGAATTGATAAAACTACATTTTTCAAGGAATAATTAAATGTTGACAATTGCTACACTGGACTCCAGAATATATAACTGAAATTTTCTCACACATTTTATTCATTCTTTAAAGATTTCACCACAAATTTCTAACAATTTTAAAACAATAATGAAAGTTAAATCAATAAAAAATGATTTAAGATATTGTTTCTGCCCACCCAACAGATGATAATTTACACACAAAAATAAACATATAAACAGTTCTAATATAAAATCTGAGAAACCATGTTACATGGTAGATAAGGGTTGATAAGGATATATGTTTAGCATATCTTTATTGAAAGATGAAAAATAGAGTGATTATAGGTATATACCAGTTGTTTATTTTTGTGAAATACCAGTAATTCACTTATATTGTTCTCAAGTGCAAAAGTTGTCATTTATTACTCTAAAATTGTCATGGAATTCAGTAAAGTGCTAAAATAATTACATATGATGAAGTACGTTATATCAAATATGCAAATTACTGCAGTTAACTTTTCAAAAAGGAATATAATGAGAAGACAAACAGTACAACAGATGTCTAATTGTTCCAAATTTGTAATTTTTCTAGTTCAGATTTATAAAATGAAATCCTTTTTGCTGAAAATACTAGAATTGTCATTTATACTTAAAGTTTTAAAATACAATAGTATATAAAGAAAATACACATGCTCCAAGAAGGGAGGATTTTCTTCATCTCCTTTCATCCTTGCTTTGTCACCTGTAGTACATAGGTATTGAGTAGATGAAGGTCACTGGCCTTTCACCAACCTACATTGGCCCTGAATTTATTTCTTCATTAGCAGACATCTTTTAGACCCATGTATTTATTCCTTCAACCCAGCTATATTTTCATTACCTCTAAAATTAACCTAACCCCATCTAATACCATCAACATAATTCCATTTCAACTGAATTACTGTTTTTTTTCCACCTTTATTTTTATTAAAATTAAATAATTTAGAATTGTCCAATTGGGGAAGGAGATGCCATGGTCCCCTTCTTGAAGGTATTTCAGATATGTAGGACAGTTCCTGTGGAGATATTACCTCTTGTTTAATTATGGAGCAATGACAGGCGTAATTTAGGTATCAGTAGTCAACAGTATATCAAAAAATAGTGACAAAATCAATGAAAGGTCTTGTCATAGCTATTTTGTGTCATCCCTTAAAACTACAGAAACTGTTTGGCCCTTTTCTAAGAATGAGTCTCTACACGTTATCATAACATACCTTATTCTCTGAGTTTGCTCCATCAAAAAGGTGGGAAGAGTCAAATGTTTGCTACTTTGGATTTAACTGGAAAAAACAGGTTCATCAGAGGAGTACTGAGTCAGTGCTTTCTTTTCCATGGAAGGATCAAAAGTCATTGGCTAACTGAAATGCAGCACTGAGGAGTTCAAGAGGAATACTAAAAGGAATGAGTTACTGTTCTGTATCCCAAATAGGTAAAGTGTGGAACATACCAGTTGTACCTTCAGAGATCAGGGAAACCGTAGGTAGACAGTAAAAGGCTTATGTATCTAGGAAATAATTTCATTTGTTTCTCTCTAACATTGATTAAAAGAGGGAAAATCTGGTTGTTATGGGTTTATATTGTTTTAGATTTGTAAACTATGGTCCAGGATAATTGTTGAATGCTAAATTGCTGATTGAGGATTTGTACATACAAGGTATATCCAGAAAAAGCCCATTTGTTGTTAACATAACGAGAATGGTTTGCATGATATTGGTGTAACCTGGCAGCCAAGGAGAGTGGACTGGAATGTGCATGTGTGAACAATGAGGACTTCACTGTACTAGTCGGTGGGGGTGGTAGATGCTCTTGCATGAGCATATGTATTGTTTGGCCATCACATTCAAAATAACTGAGTAAGTAGAGCAACGAATCTGCATCAAATTTTGCATTAAGCTTGAACATTCCTCCATGCAAACTATTCAGATGATTCAGAAGGCTTTGGGGGATGATACAAGAGTGC
This sequence comes from Furipterus horrens, assembly GCF_987537825.1. NCBI lineage: Eukaryota > Metazoa > Chordata > Mammalia > Chiroptera > Furipteridae > Furipterus > Furipterus horrens. The sequence continues at coordinate 179,715,693 of NW_028327174.1, read as the reverse complement.
AGCACAAATAAAAGTGTGGCAAAGATGCTTCAAAGATGGTGGAGAAGCTGTTGAAAGTGACCCACATCTTGGAAGGCCTACAACAAGCGGAATGCCTGAGAATGTTGAATGTACAAGGGCTGCAATCAACAAAGATCGGCCACCCAGGTTATGCAGTCCCCCTCCAGCCCAGATTTTGGCAACGTGTGACTTCTGGCTTTTCCCAAAATGAAAATCACCTTAGAAAGGGAAGAAATTTCAGATTGTCGATGAGATCCAGGAATGTATGAAGGGGCAGCTGATGATGATTCTAACAAAGGATTTCGCAGAGTGTTTTGAACAGTGAAAGGGACAGTGGGAGAACTGTGAGAGATCCCAAGGTGCCCACTTTTAAGGGGACTGAGACCTCATTGTCCTATGTACAATGCTTCATGTATCTTGTATCTTCATCAGTAAATGCCTCTATTTTTCATATTAAATGGCTGGATACTTTCTCAATAGGAAAATGGTGTTTGCTCATAGGCTCAGTAAGAATACTCATGCAACACTTTAATACTTTGATAATGACTCAGCCTCACAATAACATGTTCATCTCTGCTTGCTTTATGTTAGACTTAAAGTTATCATAGTTGAGTAGATATGTTTATTAGATCTTCCTCACTTTGGGGATAACCGGAAGTTAACTCTGTATAAAAGTGATTTATTTCTGAGTTTAGATTTGTCCTCGATGGAATCAATGTCATCAAGACAGGTAAGTGCCTATTACTGCATAAATATGCACCAGAGGTTGCTAGAAAAACCTAGGGAAACCCTTTCTGCAAGGCCTCAGACCCTGCTAAGGAGAAGGTTTTGATAGAGTCAGGGTACATTGTACCACAAGGCCTATGCCGTTCAGTTTCCCCAGAAATCACTTGTAAGTTACAAAAGAGAAGGGTGGAATGCATGAAATGTCTGCCTGACTTTTAATATCTTAATTTCTATACTGAGTAATTATGCATTTGTATTACTTTGTAAGTACATACATACATATACACACGTATGTTTCTGTTTTCCAAGATAAAATAATTCTACAAAGCTGTTGAACAACAATCTGCCTATAGTTAACACTACTGTTTTGTACATTAAAAATGGTTAAGGTGTGGAATCTAAAAAGACAAAACAGATTAATAAATCAAAATAGAAACAAACCCATAGGTAAAGAGAACAAGCTGATAAGATTACCAAGGGGAGCGAAGTGAGGGAATGGGAATTTTAAAAAAGGTTAAGGTGGTACATTTTATGTCATGTGTTTTTATCACAATAAAAAGAATACAATAATTATAATAAATGCAAACATTGTAACTCAGCGTGTTTACCTAATATAGTTCGTACCTGCATAGATGTAATGATCAAAATAATCATCACGAGAGACTTTTAAAAAAGTGATTCATACATCCTGTTGGTACTGTGTTAGCCGCTTTTAATTTGCTAGGCAAATTGCCACTTAGTTGTGTTTGTAGAAGTGAGGAAACCACCTACAGCATTTTCCCTTACTAAATGCTTTATATATCAGAGAAAGGAAAAATTGTTGACTAGGGAAACCAGAAGGAAAATTTGCAAGTGAAGTCAAACAAAACACTAAACAATTATTTTAATATGTATTAAAATGTTTTCATTTTCATAACCCACTTAACAAGTAGGTGTTCCCTGTGATACAAAATAATGTATTTTTTTCTATCAACATCTCTACAAAATGCCTTTATGTAAAATACTTCACTATAGGATACTAACCCACACAGTTGATGCAAAACCTCATTTTGGGAAACAAAAAGAGTGTTGAGTTATATGGCAAGGGAACGAATATTACATTCCAAGTTGATAGAGGACCTGAGACTTCAAATCTAAAGTAAGTTATTGGAACCCCACTCCCCACAAAAAAATTAACATATCACCCTTTTCTTTGATATAAAAACTAGTGAGAATGTAAAACAAACAATGAAAATTCAAAAAGGTTAAAAATGTATATTATATATCCATAGTATATACCATAATAGATCATGATGACTTGAAAGGAGCAAATGCATTGGTGAGAATCTATGAAATACTCTATTATTGCAATTTGTGATTGGCCATTTCATGTATATAAGCAGCCAGACATTTGCTGACTTTTACACTTTCATTTTAATGTATTTCTGTCCCTGTGAGCTTTGCCTTCTGTGATGCTTCATACATCAATGGTCTCTCTCTTTTTCCATGGTCAAGTATAATTATTCAATAATCAAAACCTACATTTTCAGAGTTTAAGAAAATTATTATCCCTTTAGCAGCATTTAACTATTGGCTACACAGGAAATTGTCAAAGTCATTGCAGGGTGGAATAGAATGATAGATTTTGCTTTTGTCGAATTACGTTTGTGGCAGATTAAATTCCTTATATCATGAAGTTTTATATTTTTACTAATAGGTCCTCTACTTTTTCTAGGGTTAATATGTCAGCTGCAAGAATTTGAGCTAGAACAAAATTATATTAATCATTTATCTCATCAATTTTCTAGATCTATGATAATTTAGCTCAATCTCAAGCTCCAGATACCCAAATCACAACATTAATCCTAAATAAATGGAGTAAATTTGAATTCAGCAAATATTTATGGATTATTTTATATTAATCTGCTACATTGTGCTATGTACTAGAAATAGAAAAACTGAGTAATTCTTGACCTTAAGGAACTTTGTGTAAATGGAGATTGTGTGTGTGTGTGTGTGTGTGTGTGTGTGTGTGTGCATGTGTATGTCAGGAGAGAGGGACAGAGACAGAGGGCAAGAGAGAGAGAGAGAAAAAGAGGGAGAGAGAATGTATTATTATTGAGGAAGAATTTAAACAAAAAAAGGAACTACCTTACCCAAAACAGCATGATACATGAAATATTGCATACATATTTTACCAAAGAATTTATAAGGTACATTGAGTAAGGACAGTAGCGTACTCACTCAGTAAGGTCATTTGCTTACATAAATTCAAAATATGTAAAGGAAGAGTCAAATTGCTATTAAACACTTTTGACTGATTTATTAAGGATATGTGCCCTATTCTATCACTTCAGTTTGATTAGAATAATTCCAACATGGTATTGAAATTGCTACAGCTCAAAGAATTTTTTAAATTCACTAAGTAAAAATGTCCACAGTTGCAGGAAATGTTGGAGTTAATTTGCATTTTTTAAAAGACTGACCTTTTAAAATATTAGTGTTAGAACTTCAGAAAGTGTTTCAATTCACAAGATATCATATGGTCATTAAATTCAGAAACCAGCATGAAAAATATATGGGCTGAGTCAAAAGTGAGGCAGAAATTGCATTAGAAAAAATGAAAAAGAAAATCAATTTATCACAGTCTCTGGATGCTACTAAATTTCTAAAGGATATGTTTGACTGGGCTCTCTGCAAATTGATCCATTGAATTGCAGTTGTCAGTCTAGATCAGTTTTTACACTATTGGTTACTATTAAGCAGGGTTAGTAAATATCTCTTTTTTAAAATAGTTTTTTAAATAAAAATGAAGACATTTTATCAAATATATTAAAGTATCTATAAGCATATTAGTATTTTCAGGCTGCCATAACAAAATACCACAGGATGGATGGCTGAAACAGCAGACATTGATTTTTCTCATAGTTCAGGAGGTTAGCGGTTCATGATAAATGCACCAAAAGTTTGAATTCTGTTGAGAGTTATGTTCCCAACTTGTAGATGATTGCTTTCTACCCATGTCTTCATATGGCCCTTTTCTACTTAGTCTGTAAGAATACAAGAAACATTAAGAGAATTAACACTTTTTTCCTGTAGTATGACACTGTTTCTCATATAATACTTTTTAAAAGATTTTATTTATTTATTTTTAGAGAGAAAGGAAGGGAGGGAGAAAGAGAGAAAGAGAAACATTGATGAGTTGCTCTCACACACGCCCCAACTGGAGACGGCCCACAACCCAGGCATGTGCCCTGACTGGGAATCGAATCAGTGACCTTTTGCTTTGTGGGATGACTCTCAAACAAGCAATACCAGTCAGGGTTCATATAGTATTTTTTAATTTTGTTAATGATTGTTTGGCATAAAGAGGTCTTAAATTCAAGGCTATATATATATATATATATAATTTGCTGAGCACTAGGCACTGTATTAATTGCCAAGCATTAAAATGGTGAATAAAACATAGTCTCTGAAATCCTGAAATATGCAATAAAAAGAGTGCAAAACATACAGTAACAATCACATAAATATATAAATAAAATAATATACAAGGTGTAAATGTAAGAGGATAGGAAAGTCTTCTCTAGTTTTGGTGGCCAGGGAGGTCTTCGCCAGGGAAGTGATTAAGTCATCTAAATTAAAGGAGAGGTGGGAGGGAAAACTCCTTGAGGAAGCAATACTATGCAGTGACATTAGGCAGAAGAGAGGATGTTGTGTTTAGAGAGCTTCAAGAATACCAGTGTGTGTGACCGAGGTACAAACAGGTAGTAAAAAGGAGTGTAAGTTTCAACACACAGCTGAGGCCATGCCCTTAAGGTCATTACAAGCTAAATTGGCTTGTTTGTTTATTTTATGCATAAGATATGAGAAGCCATTTAATGGTTTTAAACAATGATTTATCTACTAGGATATGCATTTCAGAAGGTCTCTGAGGAAAAGAAGATTAAACATGTGAAGGAGTTGGAGGTATTAGGAAGCTGCAGCAGCAGTCAAGTGTTTCTGGAAAAACAGTGAAGTAGAAAAGATGATAAAAGCTATAGAAGCTTAATTCTACCACAGCTTGATGATCTGCCCTCAGATGCATTGAGCTAGTCCCATTTCAAGCACAAAGTGCTGCTACATTCCTCTCTCCACACACTTATAATGGAATAAGTATCCTCTCCTTGTTCTACTTGAAGAAGTTGCTGTCCTGAGTGAATATAGAACTATGAGAAGAGCAGAAAGGCACAAGATTAAAACTTTTTCAAAAGCAATATTTGCACAGTAGAAACGAGGTTGTCCGATTTTTTATTTATGTTCATTGTTTGTTTCCAAACTCTGGGATGCAATAGTCAAGGGAAGAGGTGGCTAGTGTATGAAAACTTTTTCTGTATTTTATCAAGTATTCTGTTTTATGAGGTGAAGAGTGTGGCTGCCAGGAAAGAAAGACTAGGTCAGTGTTTCTCAATTCACTTTTATCTGTCTATCTGTGAGAGTTCTTAAAAAAATTTAGCATTAGATTTTCTGTCAATTTACTTGTGAGTAACTAGACTTTGTAGATATTTTGTGTTTGTTAATATTTTTAATTTCTTATTTCCTCAGAGAGATTATAGAAAGAAGTTAGAAAAGACAATTCAGGTTACTGATAAAGTTGTATTTAAATTAGAACTTAAGAATTTAATTTCGATAGGGCTACACTTTTATTCAAAGAGCTATAAGACCTTCATAAATCATTTGGTTCTGCCCCTTTACCTTCACACAACTGAGTGTCTAAAACTTATGGAAGAATATTCAATCTTTTTTCTTTCACTGTTCAATACTAAGATAAGCAAGGATCAATAGGCAGTTTCACCTAATTACAACTATTTGCAATTTGATGGTGTTATCTCCAGTTAACTACTGACTCTGTGCATATTCTCTTCACCATAGCATTGGCTGACAAATTACTGTGATTGATTTACAGTGTTGCAAATTTCATTCATGTCCCTCCACCACCAAAGACAATAAAAAAAAAAATAATAGTTTTAATAGAATTCACAGACATATGTCATTGGGACTCTGCCTGTCTATGACTTAAGTATCATTTTTGTAGAAAATCCATTCATCAATTAATTCATTTAACAGAATAGACAGTATGTTACCTTCTACTATATGATAAGTTGTATAATGACTGAGTGGCTATTATGTGCTAGGCAATCAGGCCACTTCAGTGAATAGAACAAAAACACAAGCCCTGCTGTCAAGCATGTTACCAGTGCAGATAACTGTTTGAATCCTTCTGGATGACATGTACTAGACATCAGAGTTATTGGGTTGGCAAAAAAGTACATTGAGTTTTTTCCATAAAATAAAGGAAACATTTTTTGTCTTCACCAATGACTTTATTGATTTGGATATTTTGAGTATGTTGGCAATTTCCCACATAGTATAACATTGATTGTTCTCAATTAATGTCTCGATTTGATCACTATCAACTCCGACTGTTCTACCCAACTGTGGAGCATTGTCCACTGAGAAATCTCCAGCAGGAAACTTTGTAAACCAGTTTTGACATGTTTGATCAATCACAGCACCTTCTCCATAAACTGCACAAATCTTTTTTTGTGTGTTTCAGTTATATTTTTACCTTTCTTGAGATAAGAAAGCATACTATATTGAAATGATATGTATTTTCTTCCATGTTCAATATTTAAATGAATATACAAAAATTCACTAGTTTTGAGGTATTTTTTAAATATATTTTATTGATTATGCTATTACAGTTGTCCCAATTTCTTTTCCCTCTGCTCCTCTCCACCCTGTGACACCCCTCCCTCCAGTTGTCCTCCCCCTTAGACATGCCTTTTGGTTGTGCATATAGTTCTTCTCAACATCTTCCTGTCTACTCCACTCCCTCCTACCATGCTTCTTGATTCCTGTACCATCTCCCTCCCTTTTCCCCCCTTCCCCCTCCCCACTGACCTCCCCCAATAATGTTCCCCATACCTATGATTCTTCCCCCACTCTGGTTGCCTACTTAGTTTGCCTTTGTTTCGATTCTCTAGCTTCTGTCATTGGTTTCTGTGATACAGTTTTCATTTTAATGTTCATAGTTTTGATCATCCTCCTTCTAAACAAGTCCCTTTAACATCTCATATAACAGCGGTTTGGATCTGATGAACTCCTTCAGTTTTACTTTGTCCTGGAAGCACTTTCTCTGCCCTTCTCTTCTGAATGACAACTTCGCTGGATAGAGTATTCATGGTTGTAGGTTTTTGCTTTTCGTTACTTTGAATATTTCTTGACAGTCCCTTCTTGCCTGTAGAGTCTCCTTTGAGAAATCAGCTAATTGGGACCCCTTTGTATGTAATTCTTCTCTTCTCTCTTGCTACTTTTAAGATTCTCTCTTTATCTTTAATTTTTGACATTTTGATTATAATGTGTCTTGGAGTGGTTCTCCCTGGGTTCAGTTTTTCTGGAACTTTCTGTGCTTCCTGGACCTGTAAGTCTATTTCCTTCCCCAAGTTCGGGAAGTTCTGCTTCATTATTTTTCACATAATTTTTTGATTTCTAGTTCCTCTTCTTCGCCCTCTGGCAATCCTATAATTCAAACGTTCATTCACTTATAGCTGTCCCAGAGGTTTCTGAGCCTCTCCTCATATTCCTCACTTTTTGTTTCCTCTTTCTGCACTGGTTGACTGTTTGTTCCGATTTGTTGATTTGATCCCTGGTTTTCTTTTCCTCACCACTTGTCTCATATGTATTTTTGTTCATTTCAGCAGGACTAGCCTTCATTCCTTTCCTGTCTTGATTAAGTCCCACTGTTAGGTCTGTAAGCTGCCTTATGACTATAGCTCTGAAGTGAGCCTCAGAAAGATTTTCTATTTGTTCATTGGATAATTCCCATATTTGCTTTGTGGTTAGCTGTGTGATTGGTATTTCAATCATTATTCTAGCCATTCTGACCATTTTTGTTTATCTTTCTTTCTTGGACGGGGCTGTCACACCTCCTACGCTATATTGGGCAGAGCCCTGTGTACTCATCACAACTGGGTGACCTTTCTCACCACACTGTGGTGCTTTGTGTGGGGGTGGGGGTCCAAGATGGATTCCTGCCATTACTCTCCGCTGAGAGACTGGGAGCCTTCTCCTCCATCCCCATGCCCTCTGAGACTCACAGTCCGAGACAATGGGGTTCTGCTTTCCCCGGCATTGGAATCATGAGCTGATGGGTCTGGTCTGCAGCCGGGGGTGCCCCCCAGGTGCTTCTCTCCTCCCCCCAAATACGGGTGTCTGTGCTTACCACTGCCCCACCGCTGTTGCCTCAGCTGCCGCCACCAGCTCAGTTTGACCTCTCTGCCCTGGCTTCGCCCCTCCTACCTGTCCAGACATGCACCACTTGTTTATAACTTCATATGTTGAACTTCCATGTAGCTTTATTTTCTGGAACTTCTGGTTATTTCTGGTTTTGCGGTAGTTGTAGTCCTTAGATGTGGAGGGAGACAGAGCATGTCGGTCAAGGCCTCCATCTTGGCTGGAAGTCTCTTGATGTATTTTTTTTAAATGTGCACGGATATGACAGCTGTCACAATACAACCAACAAAATTGTTTTGACTGAGGTTAAAGACAACTAAGCTCTATTAGAACCATCTTATGAAAACAAACAAATAAAAAAACAATGAACTTCTTGGCAAACCCAATATTTCACCTAAGGGGCAAGGAACTTGTGTATATTTACCTCAATTCTCATTAGATATCAATGAGTATTGTTCACAGAGGGTGTTAAATTTTCAGTGTTACTGGCTTCTGAGCACACACAGATACATGAGGTTCAGCTGGCACAGAAATCATTCGGTAAAACAGATTCACATGCTAGTAGTTAGAAATCAAACCAACTGTGCCCTCAAAATGGTATGTCCTGAGGGAGTATGGGTGGGAAATGATAGCATAGTCCATGTTCTTCTGCACAGCCCAAGGCAATGCATGCTTATGTTCATGCCATGCCGTCACTATGAATTTTTAGGGTGTCATCTTGTCATAATTTATTTAAAACAAAGGACAACAGCAGAGTTAGTGACATGATACAGTCCCCGAAGCCATATTTGACCTTGAGAACAGTTACTGACTAAATCTTTGTGTCATTCTCCAACTTCACATTTTAAAATCCTAACCCACAAAGTGACAGTATTAGGAGGTAGTGCCTTTGGGAGATAATTAAGTCATGAGGGTAAAGCTCTCATGAATGAGATTAGTGCCCTTATAATGGGACCCCTGGAGTTCCCTTATACCACTCTCTTAGCCTCACTCTCTGTATCTCTGTGAGGATATGATAAGAAGGCAACCATCTGCAGCCCATATGTTTTTATTAAACCAACAATATTATACTAATATATTTGTCAAAGATTGACATAAATTATGTGTACTTGAAAGATGAAAAAAATGCCTACAGTTAGAAATACCATAGCCAAAATAACTCATTATGGAATTTGTAGTAGAATGAATGGTAGTCTCCAAATATTCATGCCCACTCAGAAACTCAGAATGTGACCTCACTTGGAAATAGGGTCTTTGTAGATTTAATTAATGTTATTAATGTAGATGTAATATAAGATCATACTGGACTAGAATGGGCCCTAAATCTAATAAGTGTATTTTTATAAGAGACAAAACAGGGTATACAAAGACATAGTGGAGACTTGAGTGTCTAGGAGAAGGCACAGAGAAGTAATTCTCCCTCAGTGAATTCTAAGGAACCAAACTTGTGATATCTTGATTTCAGACTTCTGACTGAAAACTTTGAGTAAATACATTTACGGTGCTGTAAGCCACTGAGTTTGTGGTAATATGTTATGGCAGCCATAGGAAACCAGTACAGAATTCATTGCATAAACATTTACAAAATATTCATTATCAGCCGGGTACTGATGTGTACAGTGGGTATGAGACATTCAATAAGACCCAGGCCTAGCCAAGAATTCAATTTTAATAGCAATGAACTTGATGGATGGCAGTAACACAGATAAGCACAAATTGCTAAGTACCTGAGTTCAAGAAATGGGATAGTAAAACTGCTTTTTTTCTTTTTATATTTCATTATGTGTTACTTTGTTACATTTACATTTATTGGCATTTCGATGACGCTTCTTAGCTTTAATATATTGTCAGCTTCATCTTCATATCAAAAACTTACTGTTTTCTTTCTGCAGAAGAACGACTAGTATTTTGTGTGTATATATCTGTAGCTTTAAATGGAATGAAGTAATATTCTCTCCTTCATTAGTGAAGATAATGGTGTTTGAACATTTACCAAGAGAATCAAATAAAGTAATAGAATAAAGTTATCTCAATTGGAAGGGAAATATAAGGCTTTTCCCCTGTTAATACAGTATCAGCCAAGTAGAGAAAAAATTACTGTATATTAGATTGCTGGAACTCAAAGGTTTAACAGTGCTTCACAGCCTTGTAAGCTCAAGTAACATATGAAAAGCCAAACCAGTTTTTTAAGCTCTAGGTTATCTCAATCAGACATGAAATTCACCACATGTGTGTGTGTGTTTTACAAAATGTGTGTGAACAGTAAGTGCATGTTTCTTTGCTTTAATACTTCCAGGCTAAAATGAAAATTTATTTAACAGAATATATTTGGAAATTCCAATGTTTGGAATTTGAATTTATGTTTATTTTCATCCACTGTGCTCTGAGCATGAAATCAATTAAATGATTAAATGTCTTCATTGTATTCTCTCAATATTTCTTTTTTTCAGTATCTATGTACCTGTATAAAAGACATAAAATAAATTTTTAATGTAAGCAGACTAGAGCAGTTCCTTATTATTGGAATAAGAAGGGTGTGATTGATAAGAAATGTGCTTAAATGCTATAGGAGATCTGAAGCAATAATACCATTTGGAGTATATCACTTCCTGTAAAGAGATATATTAGATATTGTTTTTCTTTTTTTGTGTTGTTGTCCTATTACAGTGGTCCCAATTTTCCCCTCTTGCTCTCCCCAGCCCCTATATTGGACATTTTTAAAGAAGTTTGCATTTTAGAAGAGTTTTCTTGTAGCTAGCATAATCAAAGGCAAAGAAGACGAGTCAGAGTGAACGAATAGGACATTGCAACAAAATTCTAGGGGAGCAGTACTACAACTTGAACCAAGGGGTTGATAGTGGAGATGGGTTGGATAGTACCCTTTCTAAAAGAAGGAGGCAGAGAGAAAACTAGCTGGATGCAAAATCACCAATGAACGGCAAATGGGAAATTCTACTTTGTTGTTCTTTTCTTACTTGGTATTGAACCATTATGGAAGAGCATTTGTTTTGATAAAAGTGACTTTCGAGTGTCATAGGAGTAACATCAATGAGTTCTGCTAAATATTTAGGCAATGACAAAAGGAAATTCAGTCATCACTGAATTTTTCAGAGACTGATTATCTAGGTGATAAACTTTCAGATTCTCCCTCCCCCTGTTTTCCATCTGCTGCTCACAATTGGTCATTTCCCTGATCATTAGTTTCCTCATCAGAGGGATGGAAATTCTTTGAAACTGTCTTCAAATCTGTGTCTTGTTTGCATCTTAATAGAGATTTTGTTAGTTTTTATCTTGGTGGATTACAGTAATCATTTTCTAGCATCAGAGAGTATTTTAGAGCAGGAACAGCTTTTGAAAATAATTTAATCCAATGCTACCAGAAAATGTGAACTGATTTGCCCCAAGTCACCTAGCTGAAACAGAGGAAAAGAACTGAATCAAACCCCAGATTTCCTCAAAATTAATAATGTCATTACTTCCACTGAGCCCACTATCTCTTTTTGCTTCATTATGATAATATTGAAAATTAGCTTTTTAAAAATAAGTGCATTTGGAATTCTGTAGGTTTATTTTCTTACTGCTCAGGGCCACATCACCTTCCCACAGAAGTTGTTGCATGTTATCTTTATTTTATAATGCCAGCTTAGCCTGCCTCCCACCAGACTTCATAGCTGCAGGTTCTTTTCCTTTTAAACCTGGCTATAGAGTGGCAAACAAACTTCCTATCTTCTCTCTCGTCTTTGGTTCCATCAAAGCAAGCATGCATATTCTTTACTTTTTAAAAGTATTTTTAATCGTTTATTATTAGGAAAATAAAAAAAGAAAGAAAAAACAGCTTATTTAGAAATATAACCCTTCTTGAGGTGGTAAAGCAGAGATTTCTAAACTGTAGATTTCATCGAACTTTTACTCTCTTCTTTTGTTCCTACATTAGAAACTCTCATATGCTTCCCTTCTTCCTAACCACAACCCTTTTCATTATTCCAGGATTTAGTTGGAAAAATAATAGGTGACATTTGCTTCGACCATGACTGACACACTGGGTGGCATACACTTATTTGGGAAACTAAAGATTTAAATTTTATAAAGTGGCAGAAAAGGACAAGAATTTAACAGTATCAGAAGTGTATTTTTTTTCTCTTTGAAGAACATTGCTACATGGTGTGTGTGTGTATGTGTGTGTGTGTGCGTGCGCGCACACACGTGTATGTTTATTGCCCAGTTTCTATCGTGCCATTGAAATTAAATCAGTCATTCTGAGGAAGTAGAGTAACCTATGTAGCATTTACATAGACTGACATTCAGTGAGTTGTCTACCTCATTGCACTGACTTATATTTTACAAAGAATAGGAACCTGTCTCTATCTCATTAGTAATAAGGAACACATAGAACTAGGGTAAAAATACCTATGTCCAAGCCATTCAACATTCATTCAGCAGATACTAATTGAGATATTACTGTTTACTAATTATTCTAAGCACAGTAATGTAATATTTCGTTATACGATACTTTTATTTTCCATTAACCCTTTCCGCTTATCCTTTTTCTTCAAGACTCTTGACTCCACACTCTCTGACTTCCAGGAATGGCTTGTTTCTGTGTGTATAAACCATAACTATTTTTAAAGTTGGTTTCTGCATTTTTATTCACATTCTCTTCCTTAGAATCACTCTTTTTTTTCTATGTGTCTAGATACATTCAAAGTAGAGAAATGAACCAACATTAGTCAGAGGCCAACCAAAGGCCAAACTTCTAACATATGCCATCTTATTTAATCCTGACAAAAAAGTAAATATAACCTTTTTTTTTAACAGATAAAAGAGGCACATAAAAGGCTTACTCAATATCATAGCACAAGCAATTGTAAAAGCTGTTATTTGAACTATGATAAACTAACTCCAGATTAAGATCTTTCCACATTAAGGCTCTTCACCATATTTCATTACTTCTATGTATATATGCATGTATGTATCAACAACATTACAGTTTTAGCTATCTGAGAGGAGGAACCAAAGGTAATTTAAGCTTGTATCTCAAAGTGACAGTCTATTTCTGTATGTTGGACAAAATAAATGTTTTTTGAATAAAATTAAATTGAATGTTTGCTCAATCTCATTAATAAGAGAAGTGACTTGCACAAAAAGCTACACTGAAGATCCTGTTATAATAAGGCAGTAACGATTCTGAATCCTTTGGGGAAGTGAATGTAGTAGGTATCTTCAGTTGAGGAGGGGGCAAAGGTCCATTAAAAACCGAAGCCTCAAACTTAAGTGCTGAAGTAGTTACAGAGAAGTGTTGCACTGCCTGGGAGTATTTCTTAGGGCAGCAAGCCAGATGCTTGTTTTAAACTGCTATTGTAATGGCTGGTAGACTCACTTTAGTTAATCAGCCTCCGAAGTTTGCAATCAGAGCTAGAGCAAGACACATGAAAGACACTTGGGTTTCTAATATGGGTAAATAGGAGACTTTGAAATCAAATTCTGTGTTAGCTGTATAAGAAGGTGCTAAATCTTTTAACATTTCCTTATGTTATTGTTGCAGAATACTTATTTCATTCGAAGCATTGAGTTTTAGGACTTGAGGTAGATCAATTCAATTTGGTTTAAATCTATTGATTATGCCTGGTGGCCTTCTAATATGTAAAGATTACTGGATTTCATCCCATGAAGAGAAGAATATTACATTGCTAGGGAAAGAACTTCTGTATAGTCTAGCTTTTTAACCCATAATAGAAATTAAGGGATCATGGGTTTCATCTGGTATTGACCGTTCTGTTATTCTCTGTTCGGAGGCTACCAACTAAAGCTGTTATCTACATCATCCTTCTGTACATCTGTACCATGAACCTCAAAGGGATTAGGTCAATGAACACTGCTGGGTTAGTAAAATCTGATTCACGTCACTTAAAAACCATCACTAAGAATATGCATAATTAAAGTTTGACTGGTGATATATAATCATTTTACAAGCAAGACAACACCTTACTATGAGGATTTCATAGAGAGAAAATATGCAATCAAATGATTAGTTCCTATGTTTTCAATCAGACTCCTGCAAACTTATTCAGTAAAGGGCCAAATGATAAATATTTTAGGCTCTATGAACCATAAGGTATCTGTTACAACTATGCAATCCTGCCATTCTATCATGACAGCAGCTAAAGACAATACTAAACAAATGCTGTGGCTGTTTTCCAATTAAACTTTACTTATGGGGGATGGGTGAAAAATTGAAGGGGTTTAGAAGTACAAATTGGTAGTTACAGAATAGTCACAGGGATGAAAAGTAAAGCAGAAGAAATACTATAATTAATAACACTGTAACAACTACATATGGTATCAGATAATTACTAGCTTTATTGGGGTGATCACTTTGTAAGTTATCACAAGGTTACACACCTGAAACTAATACAATACCGTATGTCAATTGTAATTAAGAAAATACTTACAAAATTTATTCACAGAAACAGAGGACAGGATATGACCTACAGATCATATGGGCAACAAGCCTTAATTTACTGACTCCTGTTCTAGACACTGTATGTGATTTATCTCATTTAATTCTCAAAACATTTACATGGAGTATTTATTATCATTATTATTATTTCTGATTTAAAAAGAGTATATGGAGGAACATAATGCTTACGTATATGTCATTCAACTAAAACATTGAACTGTGAAATGAAACCATATTTGCTTGAACTGTTTATCATACATATTCTTGTATGCCTTCTTCTTTTGGTCAAGTGTTTGTATTAGTTAAGACCAACTTCAACTCTGAATGACCAAAAATACTAACAGCTTAATCAGTATAAAAGTTGATCTGTAATTTAAAGTCAGACAAGTGGCCCAGGCTTGATATAAAAGCCAATAATGTCTAGAGATCCTGTTTCTTTTATCTTGTTATTCTGTGATTCTCGTCATGAATATTACAACTTGTGATTCAAGAAACATGCTCTAGTTCCGGTTAACATATCCACACCCTAAACAACAGGAAAGAGAAAAAGAAAGGATAATAAAGGTGAGCAATATCATATGCTTAAATAAAACTGCCTATCTGTTGATACAGACCAATTCCATTTTTTTTTTTCACATGAACACATTCAAGAAAGGTTGAAAATAGTCTTTATTCTAGGTAACTACACACTCAGGTAAAATCAGAGGTTTTATCTAGAAGAAAGGAGGAATTGAATAGGAGAATTGGCAGACTCTCACAAGAGTTATACTTTTTCTGCTTAGGGCAAGGGAACGAGAAGTATGAGTTGGTAGCTGCAATTTATGGAGCTGCTATCATCAGGGCACTATAAGGCGACTTTACTAGTCTTTGCCATCTAGTCTTCACCATAGTCCAATTAAAAGGAGTGCTAGGTAGATTAAATAACTTTCCAAGTTCACACAGATAGCAAATAGCAGATTCAGAAAACAAATCCAGCTAGGTGTAATCTCCAGGTCCATACATTTTCACAGGAGTAGTAACTTTTGAACAAGTTAGGGATTTTCAAGCCAACTTGAGAATGTGTTAAAAATGAAATAAAAGAAAAACACTGAGATTAATAAAATGTCTCAAATTTTCTGAAGACAAAGACCCTGTGAAACCCAAAATGGAACAGTTACAGCAATTATTGTCTTTGAAAGTATGACAAAAGGGTCTTTTGATCCAAATTTGAGTTGGGCTGGGGAAGAGGGAATTATTTAATGTATATTTTTATTAAAAGTAGAGATGACTTAAAAAATTAAAATGAGAGAAATTCTCCCAGGGCAGTACATTAAAACAAACAAACAACAAAAATAAAAACAAAAACACCTGGGAGAATCTCACCAAAGTGTGAATTCTGAGTCACTAGGACTGGATTGGAACCTGTGAATCTGGGTAGCCATTTTTACCCTGTGTTTTCACAAGATGCAGGGGACTCAGGAGCTCTGTGGGGCCTTTTGTATGAGTATTAAATCCTATGCATAAGGGATCCACCTTTATGACCTGACTGCCTCCCAAAGGCCCCATCTCTTAATACAATCACATTGGGCATTAGGTTTCAATATAATAAGTGGGGGAGGGGGCAGACCCTGTGACACCACAGATAGCCAAAACAACTTTGAAAAAAGAATTAATTGGAGATCTTACACTTAATGATTTCAAAACTTACTACAAAGCTGCAGTAATCCAAACGGTGTGTAAAGTTCTAGTACAATGACTGGTATGTAAACCAGTGGACTAGAACAGAGAACTGGATAGCCCATCCAAAAAAATGAAGTTGGACCCATACTTTACATCATATATAAAAATTGACTGAAAAGGGATAAAAATGTTAAATGTAAGAGCTAAAACTATAAGAAATCTTCAACGAAAACACAGGGGATATCATGACATTGGATTTGATAACGATTGCTTCGATAGGACATCGGAAGTGTAGGCAACAACAACAAAGAAATACATAAATATGACTATACCAAAATTTAAAATTCTTCTGCATAAGTGAACATTATCAATAGTTAAAAGACAATCCACATAAAGGAAGAATATATTTGCAAAAATGCAAAAAACAAAATCAACCTGATTTCTCAAAGAAGCTATAACAGGGTGGGGAAAACGTAGGTTTACAGTTGTGCGTGCCCAGAGTTGACACAGTGGATCCCAAAAGCTTCCCAGCAATTGGATGCCAGTAGGAAAGCCAGATGGAAGAGCTTGTGACAGCAAAAGCAGCTCAAGATCCAGACAGCAAGGAAGAGCCAGAAAAAGTTTGTTTACCCAATAGCTGAGAGAGCAGATACTGTGTGGTTCAAAGTAGGAGACTGGATTAATGGGCAGAAAAATGGATACGATGTCCAAAGAAGAAGAAAACTCTCCATGTCTAGTTCACTGACTTTCCTAAGACCCTTTGAGACAAGAGACCCTGTCAGTCCTGCCATAGATGTGGAGAGTGGGGCCAATAAAATGACATTGGTCTGATTAAGAGAACAGAAAGAATCTAAAACAAAGTGGAGTCACTCATGTCAACCAAGATGGCTGTCAGTCAGCCATGACACTTTGGTTCAAGAGGAAACTACCTAAGTTACTCTAGACACACCTGGAAAGGAGACACACTTAAGATATCTGCCCATGTGGTCAGATCAGACACATCTGGTAAGGAGACACAGCTGTCTGCACATGTGATCAGAATGGCCATGTCTGCAGAGTGGGTCCAACCACAGATAGGCTACTGGGGAAATTCCATTCTTGCCAGCAGGGGTGTCAAGCAGAACAACCATGTACCTCCCATGGGTTCCTGGGAAAATCACACACTTGGCATCAGAGGCCCCAAGACATTTATCAAAAAGACCCAGAAAGGTGGTGCACAACACTTTCAAGGTATAACTGAGGAAGATTCCAGACACTGCTGAGACAGCCAAGCTCCACACACCAGACCAGAGTGCTGTTCCACACTGCACTGATCTCCCTTGGCATCAGCCGCTGGAGGCTCTGCCCTGCTGGACTGAGGACTTTGTCTGCCCTACTGCCCACCTGGCTACAGAAACCCTTCCTTGCAAGATGCTGACAACTCCTCTGCCCATTGTGCTGTCTCCCAGATCTGCAGACTGAGACTCTGGGACTTGGGTGTTATCCCTCATAGATTGCTGTGTTGTGTTAAAATTCTCTTTCATTGTTAGAGTGTGAATAGGATATTAATGCATGTTGATGTTCTACTATGAGTGAACCTGCATTCAATAAAAGCTGAGTGAATAGCATAGTTACTCTGTGTCTCTTGCCTGTTCTTTGGTGCAGGGCTGCTCAGCAGGCAGGTAGCCAAACAGTTACCCCACTGACTTATAGGAAAGAATATATCACAAATATACACTCATGACAATAGAACACAAAGTTTCTTTCTAAAAGGAAAACAAGAAAAATATATCTAAGGAGCTACTTTCAATGGCTTCAGACACCGTTAAAAAAAAAAAAAAAAAAAAAGCAAGGAGCAGGAAGGCCCATTTTAAATAGCCAAATTAGATCAGTAAGAGACCAAAGCTCAGGGGTACATGTAGCTTTGGGCACTGATCCTGGAGATACCCCTTCAGCTTCCAGAGTAGGTACAGTTCCAGTAGCTTCATCTTTTTAAATTTGAAAATGAGTTTTGGGGGTGATTAGACCATGCATACAGAATGAGGGAGAAGACTGATTTCACCAGTAAGGAAAAGCTGACAAGCCCCCAAGATCTCTTTCTCATCCTGCAGGTGGCTTGGAGACCTGGACTGTTTCCCACCTCTTAGCATAGCCTTCATAACATTCTGCAGGGGACTGTAGGTTCCCCTTCCTTGTACGTTCACGTGTTCCAGAACAGTAGGGAACACAGTACATCCAGCTTTGCTGCGTATAGTGTGCGCAGGCACGGAGCAGGCATTGTGGCTGCCGTAGCTCCTCTCTGCCACCTGGATTAACAGAAGCACATCCAAGATGAAATAGTGCTGTGAGCAGCTGTGAAAATGTCAAGGCCATCTGTATGATGCAGTAAAGATGGTATCAGAACAATGGATTCCATGCCTAGTGGGTTCCTTTAATTTTTTCAAGTTTTATTTTATGCTTAAAGCCACATTACACAAGGCAGAAGTGTCCTGCCTTCCTATCAGTTTCTCGTTTTACAGCAGGGACAAGACCTCTTAGAAATGTGAAGCAGGAGGATCAGGGGCTGCAAGGAAGTTCAAACCCACTCATGGAATGGCTTTCTGTGTTCTTCTCAGCACAAAACTGGCAACCACCTTATGTTATGTAAGGCAGGGACCCTGGTAAAGCAGGCTGCTAAGAGAAGGTAATATGAAATGTTTGATGCCCTGTAGTAGAAAAAATAAGTCTACCAGGGAATCTAGCCAGGTATATGTCTGAGAATTGTAATCAATGTTTCCCTTACGCGGTTAGGGAATTACACTAATATCCTATCCTAAAAGAGACCATTATAATGGGACAGATTTAGATCCCTTTCTACACTTACTTGTATGATCTCTATTCCTCACATTTAGTCTTTCAATCAAGTATTTTGACTCTTTGGAGCCAGGCAGAGGGTGGGGCATATGAAAGTAATGGTAAGCAAATTAGTCTTTTTTCTTCATGTATTCAAGTTATCATGAATACATATAATTGAAATAACTCATGTCTGCAAAAGAAGAAATGACCCTATTATTATTAAAAGACCAAATCTATAGATTACATATTAAGGATGCTTTATCATATGAGGTAATTAATTAGCTGGGGGGAATTCTTTCATAATGTATACAGTATATTAAATCACCATAATTTTAATGGTGATTTTTAGAAAAATCTTACAATTTATTGATTATACCTTAATAAAGCTGTAATTTAAAAAAGAAAGTTGTACCAGAAAAAAAATGAATGTTTTACTGAATCCCTGCAACTGCCTTATACAATAGTTATTATTAATAATCCCATTTAACACACACAATAACTGAGTTTAAAGAGATTTATTAACTTTTATTCTAAAAATCTTTGCAGTAATCTTTATTCTATACCACTAGTGAGCTGAGCCTAAAATACCAGAGGTAGCTATAAAATAAGGCAGATGCTGGAACATGTAGGAATTAGTGACTTTAGTTTTTTCCTAAGGGAAATAGCAAGGTATTGAAAAATTTCAACTATAGAAATTGCAAAATCTGATTAACATTTTAAAAGAACCCTCTAGACATTTGAAAAGCTTTGAGGAGAATTGATTATAAATTGGTAAGAATGTATTCAAGGAGACAGGTTAGGGGGCTACTTTTAGAAAAAGTTGTGTGACTTGAAAGTTGAATTCATGAACCTTGTAGAAATGAAGTAGTAAAGTGGCACCAGGTCTCTGAATGAACAAATGGATGAATAAAAGTATGTTTTAATAAATTAGAAAAGCTTGTCCAACAAAGCTTGATTTTTTTCTAGTAGACTATACATATCTATAATTTTTTAAAGAGAGTAGTAGATTTCCTCTTCGAAGCATATGCCCTATATATAATAGTGATTAACAAGGGCTTACTATGTTTATAATTTGATTTCCATAATATATGGCTTATAAAGGATTCTAAGATCCCAAGGAGTTGTCTTCTCACCCCAGAATTAGACTTTTCTTTCAAGCAAAGTCTAGTTCACTATGTGCAATTGCTGTTTGTTCTTCAGCAATAGCAGTAATGCGACATTTGTTGGGATACATAAATGACTTTGATATTAGAATTGTGCTCTTGAATTTTCCCTTTCTTCAATAGCAGCGTCATTTTCCTGACCCATAGAACAAAATAATTTGAGCAAGGAAACTAAAATAATGATGAGTACAGTTATTTTCGTGGACTTTTTTTAAACTAAGACTTTACCATCTGTTCTCTTTTCTTTACATGTTTAAGATGTGTATCATTAACGGAGCAATCATGTCATAAAGAAAGAATATGAATGATTTCAGTGCATCCTGATATTCTTTATATAGCACATCTGTTATGAAATTATTTTCTTCCAACCACATGTTTCAGGTACAAATTACAGAAATCATTTTTTTCTTTGATTAACTCTTTTAAAAATAAACAGAAAACAGAGAAACAAATCTAAGCATTTCATTTCCATTGAAAACGCACAGTAAGTTATGGGCAAGATAAGGATCACCCTTACAGACAGTATGGTTGTTACCAAGGGGGACTGGAGGTTGAGGAGGTGGTAAAGGGTAAAGGGGGTCAAATATATGGTGATGGAAGATTATTTGACTTTATGTGGTGGGCACATAATGTAATATGAAGCTCATGTATTGTAGAAATGTATACTTGAAATCTATATAATCTATTAACCAGTGTCACACCAACAAGTTCGATAAAAGGAAAAAAATTAATTAAAAAAAAAACATTAGAATAACTGCTAATATTGTTCACAGCATAGACAATATAAGAGAATGTATTTTATCTTCAGGTTTGTATATCTCTCATAACTGAGTAGTGCTACTAAACTTATCCTTCTCTAACTTGACATGCTTTTTATCTCTCTAGCACTTATAGCATGCTGTTTG
Source organism: Furipterus horrens (assembly GCF_987537825.1). Lineage (NCBI taxonomy): Eukaryota > Metazoa > Chordata > Mammalia > Chiroptera > Furipteridae > Furipterus > Furipterus horrens. Next base: position 179,694,715 of record NW_028327174.1, on the reverse strand, counting down.
TTCTGCTTGACACATGTTCATAGATTTGAAAATTGTCTCTCCATAAAGCATGTCTTTGCAATCATGTTATACTTACTATGAATTACCAGAGCGTCACATATATACTCTTTCACTACAATTAATTATCTATTTCCAGTAATAGAACATATGCTCTGTTAAACCACAGATACTATCTTTATTGTGTAACTTTGTGTCCTAAATATCTAACTAATAGAAATTAATAATGACTAGGAATTTGGTGAACCAATTTAATAATGGTACCATTATTATTATTGATCTCAAACAAAAGTAAAAGTGAATAAAATGCAAGAAATCCACTAATATCCGAAAGTGAGTCTAACAAAGCATAGAGTCTTATAGAGAAGCATTTTATGTCTATTGGTAAAATGAAGTTATCCTTTCAAATGTAAATTCCAATGTCACAAAGAAAATAGAAGTATATATAGACCTTTCAATTTTAGATTTTTTTAAAGAAAAGAGATTTGTGTGTTTACTAAAAAAATAAAATTTGTAGTAACATGATATGTAAGTTTTAAAGAAATTGAGATTAGTGAGCTTTGAAAGTACCAACATTGTGACAGAGGAACGCCACTGTATTTAATAATAAAACAAAAATGATGAACTGGATTGTAAAACTATTGCCTGTCTGTAAACGTTAGAGTAAAATAAGACATAGAGAGTCAAAACCAGAATTATTAATTTTGCTCTGAAATGCAGTCAGTTGCAGGCAGAAACTTAATACTGACTTGCAAAATAAAATTTAAAAAAGAAGACAAGAATAGTAGATTTCCAAGAGCTATTTCCTCATATCTCTTTAAGCACAGCCCCTCCAATTAACTTCTGATATATATATAGATATATATATAGATATATATCTATATATATATTCATTCATTCTCTTCCATTTATTTGGCAACTACCCAAAGACCTACAGATATCTCCAAATCATATAACTATGGATTGATTTTTCCAAGAACCTGAAAGGTCCTCAAATGAATGCCTTTGTTTTATTCTCCTATATACTGCCATCATTCTTGAAAGAATTATAGAGAAAATCACCACTGAGTTCAAATGGTGCTATAATTTTTTTGCCACTTCTGGAGTGAAGTGACTTCTGTAAATATACATACATATATATATATATATATATGTGTGTGTGTGTGTGTGTGTGTGTGTGTGTATATGTATATATACACAAACATATATGTCTGGATCTAAATGTATGTTTTACATGCATAGCCTACTGAAATTTGCTACAATATTTATTTTTCTTTTTAATGCTCACCTGAGATCGTTTATTGACTTTAGAGAGAGCGCAAGGGAGAGAGATAGACAGAGAGAGACAGAGAGAAAGAGAAACATCGATGTGAGCAAGAAACAGCCATCTGTTGCCTCCCCTACACACCCCAACAGGGGGTCAAATCCACACATTTTTCGTTAATGTGATGACACTCCAACCAACTGAACCACCTGGCCAGGGCAGTACAGTATTGAACACTGTTATAGATTACTTGATTACTTTATTTCTATTTTAATTTGGTTTCTTTGGCAGTTGGTTGTAGTCTCTTCAGTGGAAATTACAGTGATGATTCTATTTCCTCTAGCCATGTGTAATAAATACTTAGAACCAAAATACAAATGAAACCAGAAACAAGTAATATACTGAACAGATATTTTTAAAATATTTGGTACAAAGCTAAAGAATCCACAAAAATATAATAAGATATAATTTGGGTCAAATAGGTGAACTTCAAAGCTTAAGTATAACCTTAGACTTTCTACCAAATTCTGGAGACCTTGGACTTCAGTGTTTACAGTTTGAAAGATGTGAAGGATAGGATATAAACATAAGGGCACACCAAAGGTGATAATCTAGCAATTAACTTCTGTGTAAAACTCCTAAAACGTTTACTATTTTAAGAATAAATTAAAAATAAACTCAGTATGTTAAAGAATAGAAGGAAATTCCCTGATGAATTTTGATTATTCTTCAGTAGAAGTAAAGTCAGAAATGATCATTAATAACCACAAGTCAGATCTTGCAAGGTTTTTCAATCCTTCACCAAAATTCAAACTGCATGTGTATTCTGTAAAAAAAAAAGTCAGAATTAAATTTAATGTAATTTTTGCTTGAATGTGAGAACAGGTCCATGTAAATGAGCTCAAAAATATTACAAGGAAGGTGAGTTTATACTTCACAATCACAGCAGAATAAAAGAAGCGCCGTAAATAATACCCAAGAGAAGCAGGCACCAGCAATTTTCACATATTAAGTTTCTTTATGAAGGGCTCTTTAAACATCTGCTAATAGAAGATTGTCTTTTAGAACGTAAGATTTGGTATAGTGTAACCCCTATGTGGTACAGAGGAATCAGGGTACATAATATGGCTACAGCAGGAACTTTTCACTATGGTATGACATATTCTGTAGGGTCACAGCATTTGAAATATTATATCTGACTCAATCTGTACAATATGGTTGACCCTAGGCAAGTTTCTTTGCCCATCATGACTGAATTTATCCTCTGTGAAAGGAAGGAGTTTGCACTAGAAGATGTAGTAAAGCCTTTCCAGGTCTACCATTCTATTCTTTATGGTTCTTTGAAAGTCAATATTTTGCTTGTTTATTTCAGTCTGTTCACATGTGAAAGCGGGTGCTGGCTAAGCAGAGACAAGCAGAGGGAAGATATGACTTACAAAAAAATAAAATCAATAACCCCAAACTGGATGCTTCAAAGATTATGTGTCCTTTGTTTCTCCTCTGGGAGAAAGTGTTTGAAAAGATAGAAAAACAAAGGTGTCAGGAGAATAAATGAGAGCTTCCAGGCAGCAGAAAGAAGAAAGATAGTTGGGGGGGAAGGTAGTAAAGAGAAGAGTAGATTTTTGTGGAAAAGTTAGAAAAATTATGAGTCTTTTTGAACTTTAAAAATTAAGTTTGATGAATACTGCAAAGATTTCCTTATGTGCAGTGATGGCTTTAGTATTTATACAAGTTAATTGGTGACCTTACCCTTTGGCCCCTATCCCTCTAACGGCTCTCGCATTCCCAAAAGCTAAGTATGACCATCCTTTCTCCACATAAAGAAAAGTTTTTGTTTTTAAATAAATAAAAAATATGTGTAGGGATAGTATTAACATAGCTCAAGGTCACAGTTACCCATTATCTGTTATTTTTGTTACTCCTGCAATCTTATCTGCTTGCTTGCTTCAGTCTACATCCGGAAATATTTTTATTTTTTTTCTGATTTACCCTTTTCCATTCCCTTCTTGCTTATCTCTGTCTAATAACTCAAGGCAGAGACATGAAGCCAAAAGTTTTAGTATTGAACAGAGATCAGCGATCTTACCCAAAGTATTATTAACATTTTACAGATGAAGAATGAGACAGGGATAGAAAATAACTTATTAAACTTCTTCAACTAGTAGCAAGAAAACTAGAACAAGAGAGCTCATTTGTTTCTCCAAAGGTTTGTTATTACATTAAATGGCAAAGAAAAAAAAATGTGTACTATGGTTTTAACCTCCATGAGTATTTTGCTGATTGCATTATTAAAATTAAAAGAACTTGATTTTTTTTTTTTTTGTTACTTACAACGTTTTTGTTACTTTGGTGAATTTCAACGTAAGGTAGTAAACTAGAAGTCCATTGAATGACATGTCAGTAATATGATCAATTTTGTATTTCAGAAAATAAATTACCCTGATAATTCCAAAAAAGGATAAACTCAAAGATAGAACCAAGAAAGTGATTTAACCCCATCACATAAGGACAAATACTTCATGAATTGTGAAAAATCTAAAACAATCAAACTCATAGAAACAGAGCAAAATTGAAGCTGTCAAGGGCTGGAGCTTATGGAAAGTTGGGAGCTGTCTCCCAACAGGTATAAACTTTCAGTTTGCAAGATGAAACAGGTTCTACAGATCTGCTGTACAACATAGAGCCTATAGTTAGCAATTTAGTATTATACAGTTAAAATCCATTAAGAGGGAAGAACTCATGTTAGGTATTCTTACCATAAAAATGAAGTAGGAGGAAACCTTTGGAGATGTTGGATATGTTTATTACCTTAATTGTGGTTATAGTTTCATAGGTACATAAATATATTCAATCTCATCAAATAGTATACATTAAATATGTACAGTCTATTTGTATATAAAATATACCTCAAAAAAGAGGTTATTTTAAAAAGGTAGAGACTAGAAATCAGAAAATTACTTAAAATATCTATAATGATGTGAGTGAACTGGAGACACAACTGGTTGTTCAGCTGATAGGACAAATGGTCACTTCTAATTCTGTGGTCTTAGGTGTAAAATGCTTTTGATCATTTAGGATTAGGTAAGGATAAGCATGAATTCCAATAGATGGTGTTGCCACAGAAAATGCACTACTGAAGTATTGCAAAGAAAAGGTCAGAATAAATTAAGGATTAAGTTTATTTTTCACATAACATTAATTTCACACTAGATAATATGAGTAAAAAGGTAAAATAATGAAAGGGCAGAATATGTGATTTAAACAAATGTCTAAGAACAGGTGTAGAAAACTACTAGAAAACAGTAACCTCAGACTCAAGTTATGCATTAAAGAGAGAGAACAATTAGAGGTAGGTAGTTTATTTATTTTTTTAAATACAGAGTGGAGATGAAAATATAAAACAAAAATGATCTTAGAAATGTTATTGTCAAAAATACAAGCACACAAAAATTCATTTTTGATTCTGATTATTATTTAGCCTAAACTGAATATAATAACTGTTCTGCCTTGCAAATCTAATTTTGCAGACATTGATTTTCATCTGAGCAGACATTCTATAACACCTTAACATCATAACACTTTTGTATCATATCAGAAAGGTATCTCTGAGTTTCTGTTCTTAGTTTTGGTGATAAATTTTTCTGAGTTTTCAATGACAAATATTTCATGGTTTTATTGTATATGCATACCTAGCTCTCTGCTAGCACAAGATTTGTATAAGAATGAGCTCTAGCACAGTCTCTGAAAGGGTTAAATATTTTTTGAGTTAAAGATTTTGAACAAGCATCTGAATCTATAGAGAACAGATGTGAATTGCAGAAACTTTGGACATATTACAAGTACAAAAAATGCATACACGGATACATGTTTTGTTTCATTGAGGAAAAGATATTACCTATTTTATTCACCTCTGATTCCTCAGTTACTAAGTATTGTACCAGCCACAAAGTAAGAAGTTATTAACATTTATTAAATGAATAAATCAATAAAAAATGATGAAAATGTGTTTGGAAAAGTAATGTTCATAAAGTCAGAAAACACAGACATCAACATTCCAGTATTTTTATTTAACAGATGCTAAATGTCACCACTCCTAACAACAAAAATTTCAGGAAACTTTCAAAAGTTCACCAAGTAGTAGGAAGTTAAATGGAAGTATTGAATTTAGAACTAATATGTAAATTTGGATTTAGCTACTTCAGAAATCTACTCAGATAAAATGTGTGTGAAACATGATCTTTTATTATCTAATTGATATTTGCTCATTTAAAACCAGTATTTGCATTGAACTAAATAAATTTACAGATTGATTTATTTAATTCTCATAACAAAAAATCGGACAAAATCAGCCAAAATTTGGAAAAATCAGTGTCTTATGAAATATATATTATATATATAGTATACTGTATATATATATATATATATATCTCCTACTAAAAGTGACTAGTGTACCTGTTTTGAAACTTTAAAGAAAATATATAAAAACATTCAATTAAATTAATTCTCTGTAAAGTTCAAATTGAGTATTATAACATTTCAAGTAGATTCTGAATTCAAATAAAAGCACATCCATTTTTCTGAAGATTAATATTTGACTCCATACTCTTTTCTGCTTCTACCATCTTATGTCAGTTTTTTCTTTTTAAATATTTCATAACTAATCATTTTTCTCCACCCCATTTTTTAACCTAATTTTGACCCATATCATCACTCACTTTGATTACTGTGAGAGCCTCCTAAAATATCTAGCTACTTGCCTAAATCACATCTGATTAGGACATGTTCTAACATAAATTTTTCAGTAGATTCTAATTGCCTTCAACATTAAATCAGAAGTCCTTAGCATGACATACAAATTTATTAACTGACCATCTGTTTAACTTTCCAATCTGCACTCTCCCATTTTTTCTCATTCTTTTCTACACTTAGTCAATCTAAACTATACTCTATGTACATAACGCACCCACCCAGCTATTTCACTCTCTATGCATTTTCACGTAAGACCCCTCTACATCAAATGCCTTCTCTCCAGTTCCTCATCTTTGTTTCTGACTCATCAAATGCCATCTCATCCGAGTGACTCATCATTCCTAAGCTTCCAATTCCCACCTCCAAATAGCCATGATATATATCTCCATAGTACAAAATATCAAACACTGCTCTTACTGCCTGTTTAATATCTAACTAACTAAAACATTCCCTCCTTTGGAGCATGGGGCATGTGTGTGTGTGTGTGTGTGTGTGTTTAATATTTAATGCCAGTGACTTGTATGTGACAAGGATAAAGTGGGCACTTGATACCTGAATGAAGAATAAATGAAGACAGAGAAGCAAAAATGGCTTTCCAGTCATCATAAATTATGTTTTTGATCAGTACTTTTTCTGTGGTCCTTTGCAATATTATGCAAATTAGTTTCTGAGTGTGCAATTACAAGCACAATAGCAATCCCCAAAAGAGTTAGTTTTTATTGGAACATTAAAGATTACTGCTTTTCAGAATAGAATTTTGAGTAATTTGGCAGTCTGTAGAGATTACCAGTTGTGGATGATTCTCTTTCTTGCTGAAATCGGCAGTCCTTTGATAACCCTGCTTTCTAAAGTTATTACTAGGCTCATCAGGTTTCACATATAGCACCTAAACTGACTGTACAGATAGAACAGTACCATGAAAATTTGCCATGTGTGGGTTTCTACACTGATTCTCTGTCATTTGTATTATCTTACAAAAGAGACAAATAAACCATTAAAATACATAAAGCATTGTTCATGTATAGCATTCTTTTATAATCATGCAGAATTGCAAGATGTTCAATTAGGTTTTACAGCACTAAGATTTTGATCTATATTATCTGTAGGAAAGAAAGGAAAAGAAAACTAGATGATGCAATCAAAATAGGACAATACCTTATCAAATAAATCTCAGCAATATACATCCAAAGTATAATATGCTGAAACAGTTATAAATACATGAAAGATGGTATCACCATTAAAGTGATGACTCATTGGGATACATGTTTGCTGAGAAAAGAACCTATTTTGTTTTGCTTACAGTGTCTAACTGCCTACAAAATAATGCCAACACCTTTTAATTCAAGCTGGATAATTTTTTTTTTAAATGAAGAACAAACGAGTCGTAAAGGCTTCCAGATTCACTGTGATACCATTAATATGCTTACACAGTTCTTCAAATTCTTGTTTTGAAAGGGCAGATGTGTTGATATTGCCAGTTCAGCAACAACTGCCTATCATATATTCTGTGCGGCTTCAATATTATATATTCTATTTCTCATAGTACATTTTGAGGCATGCTAAATATTTCTGTTTGCTTTTCTGTTTGCTTATCAGTAACCACCTTAGAATAGACATACTGTTCTTTTGAGAGATGTAGGTGCACAATAAAATGTGCAGTACACCTGGTTTGTTTGAAACTCTTACAGCCAAGACTATGTCAGGTCATGAAGCTATTTTTGTACCGTATTAGGATGGCAAAACTCTGCATGTGTCAATGTCTGAGAAACTACAAAGACTATTTTAAGAAGGAAGCTGGCTCTTTCATCCTTGTGGCATCTATACATTCATAAGCTATGTCTTAACTTCTGCAGCTGGAGTGAGGGCAACTTTCCTCACACTTATGCTTATCCTCCCTGTGAACCTACTCGACTGTTACTTATTTTCTTAGATGAAATATGCCACCCTCTGCAATGCATGATAATGATTGTGCAGACATTTAGTCAGAACACCCTTATCAGTAGAGCTCATAACCACCCAGGTCCAGAAGAGCAATCACAAGACATTTTTTTAGTTTGATCTATTTTTTTATTTGACCCTATTACTACATTCTTCTCTTCTCAATATTTCCATTTTTCTCTCCTCCACCTCGTCCTCCTCTCTCTCTCCCTCCCTCCCTCTCAGAAAGATAATACTTTTTTTTTCTGTGTTTTATCACTCCTCTCTAGGAACCTCTTTCCACACTCTTGCTGGTTCTTGTTTTAGATTTGTGCTTATTATAATATTCTAGAATTCACTGGACCATGAATCCCATAAAAGTGAATTGGTTGACAGTATTTTTCACTGCTGTGTCACTGATAGGTAATTCCATACAACAAGAGATGCTTCATAAATAATTATAGAATTACAAATTAATGAATTATCAAGGTGGAGTCTAGGCCTTTTCTTCTGTGGCGCTCTCCCTGCCTATCCCATCTAGTAACTTTAGATACCGTCTATCTGCTAGTGACTGTTTTCCTCCTTTGCCCTTATTTTTTACATATTCTAGCTGTTGCAATATATCTTACACACACTAAAGGGTAACCTGGGCCTTGTACTGTGGGTACCCTTACTACAGCCTATATATTCTCAAACTGTTAGCTTTTACTTAACTTTTGTGATGTGGATTCTTTATTTCCTACCCAAAATTTCACTGTAAACTTTTGTCCCCCTCCCTTGTTTTTAGTGACAATTCAGACTCCACTTTAAACTGTGAAGTTCAAGCATCTCTTTAAGAATTTATCTTTACTTATTCCTTGGGTTTCAGTATTACATGTTGACTTGGGTAAGAATATCAAGTTAAGTGTTACAGCATATTGTCTATCTATTGAGAATCCAGCCCCTCACTTTTTTGTTGCAGTGACCAATTTAACCCCAGCTTTCAAAAATATTAAAAGCAAAACAAAGAACAATTCTTTGAATTATTCCCACTCAAATTTTACTTCCAATAAAATGCATTTTCACCCAAATAGATCCTGTTATTTTTTCCTCAGACCCGCTTTTTCTGTCATCTGTTTTGTTAAATGTTTCACTATAATGATGAAGAATTGTGCAATGCACTGATTTCATGACAGTACACTTTGATTTTACATCTGGAATAAAAGAAAGAATAAGATGGGACACTGGAAATTGGTCGACATATTGTGACTATCAGCAACACGATTCAAATGCCCATAATCTAAATAAATGCCCAAGTTATACACCTGGGAATCATATTTGAAGTCTGATTTCTTAAATAACTGCCAAGCATAGGGAAAAACAAAAAAAACAAAAAAAAGAAACGCTCTGTGGATCAGGTAAAAATGAAAGGTATAGAATGTCTTAAAAATAATAATAAAAGCAAAATATTGTTTTCATTTATGAAGAACTTTAAAATCATTGCTCCTACACACACAGGCACACACACAAATATATGTTCTTGTATCATATTTGCTTTTTTCTAAATCAGGTGTTTTGAGATATATTTGGGGGGTATTCAATTAATAATAGATCATCTATTATCTCCTTGTCTCTATTTTTCATAGGATTGCATATTATGGGTATAACATAATTTATCTTTTTCTCAATCTTATTTAAGTGTTTTGATCAGAATTGGAAATGCTGTGTTTAAACCATAGTGCCCTTATTTTATTCACAAAAATTATTTACTTCTTATAACTGCACATGTAGTTTTATTTATCTGGAAATTCTTCTCTTTCCTATATATCTTTCTCTCTCTCCCTCTCTCTCTTTCTCTCCCCACCCCCTCTCTCCTTTCCTCATTTCAGATGAAATGTCACTTCCTTAGGAGAAATTTCTCTAATCTCACAGACTAGTATCCATCCTTTCAGGGTTCCCTCCTCAATGCTAACACCACAGTACTTTATCCTTGAAATATTAGCCTAAATGTAAGTAACTCAGCAATATTCACCTTGGTATACCTCAGCGTAAACACTACATCATTGTACTCTCATAGCATCCTGTATTTATTTTCACATTACTTTCACAGTTTGTATCTAACCATCTGTGTGGATATTTCAATTTTTTACTCACTCATCTTCATGAAGGCATGTGTGGGATCTATTTTTCTCATTATTTAATTCCTACTACCTGGTATAGTTCCTGAGACGACATGTTGTTGGGGCTTAACAATATTCACTGGATGAATGAATGAATGAATGAATGAATGATGAATGCTGCAAAGAATATCATTGAAAATCTACTTCTGTTTCCTTGTAAAGGTTTCCTGCAAAATATATTCCTAGACATAGAGTTGTTTCCTAAATGGGTCTGTGCACTTAAATTTTGACATAAACTGCCAACTTTGCTAAAGAATGATGTGTGCTGCACAGTTGCTATGCCTATTGCTTATTGGCAGGGAATGATAGCCCATTTAGGAGGCATTTTATCTTATCAACACATAAGCTAATGTTAATTGGTGTCCCATTTCTTAGTGTATATTCCAAAGCCCTTCACACCTTTATTCACACCTAACCTCCCAACATTCAGTGCAACACACCTGTACTTTAGCTAGAGAATCACTGACCTCAATGTAGGTAGTTGATATGATTAAACCTATGTTTCAGACAAAGTCATTACACATTGGTGTGTACAATGAACTACCTAGGGTGAGAGAGAAAGGATGTAGGAAGATCAACTGCAAGAGTGAGAAGAAGAAAATAAAGGACATAAGCTTATAAAAGTTGCAGTGGAAAAGGAGCAGTTAGCATTTTAAAAAATGTGCTATAATAATTCATTTTAAAAGGCATCAAGTCTTAACATGAGCATATCATCTGCTATTTCATTTGATGTGTTTGTGAGGGTTGAGGATTTAATTCACTAGTGCCCTCTCTCCCATGTAGGAGAAAGAGAGAATATGAAGGACTTGGACAAGTCAGAGATGACTCCAAGATTCTTAGACCATAGTGCCATGAACAAGAAATGGGATTCAAGAGGATGGAGAGGAAACATAATTGATCTGATTCTTTTTAAGTTAATTACTTTGTGTGGAAGGCACCCTGCAGAAAATAAAATGTGTGAGGTTGATCAGAACTAGAAATATAGATTAGTCCATAGTACATGATTTGTCAGTAAAGGGTATTTTCAATTTTTAAGCCTTTGCAATTTTTGTTTTATCTTTTTCAAAATGATATGTAGGTTTCTTAAGCAGCTATAATTGTTCTTTAAAGTAATTAATCATTGAGTAAACTTAGCAATTACTTTTGAATGACCAATAAAATCATTGTACATGGGCAATAATGGAATAATATTTGCTCTGGTCTTCCTAGGAAAATAATAATATCACAAAGAAAGTTTGAAATTGAAAATAAGTACAGGTTTAGAAGGAGGGGTCACCTGTAGAAAACTAAACTGGTGTTGGTTCCTAGATCTATTACTCATTGGCCTGGTTCCTCTGAGCAAGAACTACTCTAAATTTCTTTTCTTAGTAAAGATATCAGTGTGCTTTCTATAATTTATTCAGAGGTAACGGATATAGGAAATGTCAGCTGCTGAGAAGCCTGTGCCTCAGAAGGCTCTCTATGAGTTCTGGGTAGCTAAATTAGTCTCTAGTCAGGAAGAAGACATGAAAATACTGAAATTTCACATCTCTCTTCATATTGTTCCTTTTTCATTTCCTCATTTTTTTTCACCTGCCAAACTCCTGGTCACCATTCATCTATGCTCAACTTAGACACCACCAAATGTGATATAGATTCCTCTTCTTTGCGGTCCCTAATAATATGTGACTATGTTCCCAGTCACAGTTTCTAAATATACAAAAGATAGCAATTTTTATGATAGTCTCCTGTAAATGTCCTTTTTTATAAGCCGCGTATGTAACATGAAGCTTGGCACTTAGACTTCAGTGGAATTGAACCAGCATGAATTACAAGGGCACATGATTTGGAAATTAAATCGAAGGAGAACTTTCCTCCTCATTATTTGTACTGAAGGTTTAAGCAACTTACAAACTGTAACTCATAAAACATTTTGAATAATAATCACTTGGAGATATAATATTCATAAGAAAATTCACAGCATGGGCCAAGAGGGAGTGCTTAAAAAGGAGAGACTATGGAAACAAACTATTATACACATTCTACTTCAAAATCAGGATTAGTCTATGTATTAGTCTGCTAGGATGGCCATACCAAAGCACCATAGCCTGGGAGACTTAGACAATATATTTCCTCACAGTTTTGGAATCTAGAAGTTCAAGGCTGCAGGCAGAATTGGTTTCTGATGAGACGTCTTTCCTTGGTTCACAGTGTGCCTCTCCCTCTCTGTGTTCTCGTATGGCCTTTTATCAGTGAATGCACACTTCTGATGCCCCATCCTCTCCTTTATGGACACTAGCTGCAGTGGATTAGGGCCACACCCTTATTTCCTCATTTTAACTTAATTACCTCTTTTAAAACTATCCCCAAATATAGCCAAAGTCTGAATTACCAGTTGTTAAAGTTTCAATTTATGAATCATGGGGACCACAATTCACCCCCTAAGAGTCAGGGAATTGTTTTTATAACTTAAGTTGTTAGTATGGGTCAGGGGCACTTGTTAGAAAAGTGGCAAATGCCAGAGATAAGGAAAATGTTATGAGAAAGGCTTATTGAAGAGAGTTGTTTAGTGCAACACGGGGAAAGACAAACATTTTGCTTGGATGTGTGGGAATATTTATATGATATAAATAAAAAATTTAATAAGCTATATAAAGCCTAAAACCACACTAAGACTTTTGGAAAAAATAAATATGGCATCTCCTTATAAACTTTAAATTAAAAGTACATATATAAGCTATAAAACAAGTTAGTAAGGAAAATAAATTATGTAAACTCAATGCCTCTAGAAAAGAAATGTAAGAGAATAATACAGAATGTTATTTTTTCCCCAAAATGAATACTTAGAAAACAATCTAAGCTATAAAGAAATTACTTAAACATTTTCAACTTTAATTTGCTTACATAAAAATCTAAGACTACTTGTTTTCCCTTACTTACAAAAATTAATGGACTAACTACATTTCTGTATATCTAAAATACAGATTCTAAGTAATGGGTAATGGGTTTTCACCAGTCCTCTCCAAGTCGGCAGCCGTCCGTCTGGAGAGACGGTGGTGTAGCTTCTTAAGAGTCTATCTGCACCGCCGAGAATGGCTGTGCAGTCCGACTCGGGAGTGACACGGTATCTGTCTCCTCCCGTGTTGAATCGACATCTTGCGATGATGCTGGAGTGTCCTCTCCAGTGAAGCTGAAGCTACAGAGCCTGGGCAGGGTGATATGGAGGGTCTGCTGTTGCCCATGCAGCAGACCCCCCCTCTCTTCGCAGCTGAAGGGTCCAAGGGAAAGACGGAGTCAATACAGCTTGGCTTCAGGTGCGCCGCAGGAGTTGCCGGTGTTGACTACAACGTCAAACCGCCTTAGGGACTCCGGCTCCGGATTTTCTGTCGGGGTTTACTCCCTTAGCCTTTCCCCTGAAGAGGTATGCCGCAAGGCAGCGGAGGTTTTTTGGAGTCAGAGTTTTCCTTCTCTGATGTGCCCTGACTGGAAGATCGAACCAGCGACACTTAGCTCGCAGGCCGACGCTCAATCCACTGAGCCAAACCAGCCAGGGTGACCTCTCCAAGTAGTGACAGAGTTTAACATATGAAACCTATTTGTCTTTATTATCTCTAAGCTGAAAAAATAGAAATTAAATTTAGTCATATATGTTGAACTCACCAACAGACATGTTGAAGGGCAGAGTGTAGTGTGCCTTTGTGAATTTAGAACTTTAAAAAATGGCTTAATAATAGAGTGAGCTCTACCTGAGAAACTCTGAAGCAACATAACCTGGTCTCTGATCTCTCCTTTCATTTCTCTCTCTTGCTTTCTCTCTCTCTCTCTTTCTTTCTTTCTTTTTCTTTTTCTTTTCTTTTCTCTGAAGTAGAATCTTAGATACTTTTATTTTATTTATTTGTTTTTGTTTGTTTTTCTCTTACAGTTCCATTTTTCCCACTTTGCTCCTTTCTCTTTTAACTGGAGTTTGGCGATTCATTTCTTCATTAGGAATATGAGAAAATCTGGTTAATTTCCTCTATGATCTCCTTAGGTAACACTATTAGGCATATTAAGTATATCTTCATCTTTATAAACCCACAATATTTGGAATTATTCAGCAAAAACAAGGGCAAGAGGCAAGCTAACAGAAAAAAAAAACATGGAGAAGTTTTACTCAAAATTATTACAAATTCTACTTTATGAACCTAAGATAGTGGTGGAATCTGAATGCTAAAGAAGTGTAGACAGTTGTGTATAGTTTGGTATAAATCTGTGCATAATGCAAAATGGCCCTGATTAGACAACTGAAATGTGATCTGTCCAAATGTTCAAGAAGCAGTAAGAATTTATTTCTGTCTTTATATTTTCTATTCCATGACTATTCCAAAGAATTGGAAGAGAAAAAGGGGAAGTGGGAGGGATCAGGATGTGTAGAAGAGAAGGAGACAAACAAAATAGACCAAGAAAAAAGAAGGAAGAAAGGTGATACAGGAAAGGAAGTACAAATAGGTAGTTACAGAACAGACATTGTGATGTAATACAGTATAGGAAATGGAGTAGCCAAAAAAGGTACACATATGATTGATGGACATGAACGATGATGTCAGGATTGCCTGAGGGAGTAGGTGGTGCTGGGAGGAGGGGGAAAAAGGGGGAAAATTGGGACAATTGTAACAGCATAATCAATAAAATATAAGTTTAAAACAATGGTAAGTGAAAATATGGAACTTCTTTGGTATGGAGACCTGTTAACAGACAGAAACTTTGAGATCTTTGAAAACTCCCTGGTGGAGATAGGAGAAAGAAGGAAATATGTGTTTTATGTCATTGCTGAATGAGAAATTTTTCCATTATCAAGTTTCTTTGGCTCCACATGATTTGAATTCTATGAGAACAAAATAAAGAAGGATTTATTATGTTTTATTTGTTCTTGCTGACTGTGTTGGTAACTGCTTCTAAAGTGATCTAATGGTCATCTAGTAGGATATCTCTTCAGACAGGATTTAGACCAAACAGATGGATGCCAAGATCTGTCTCAAATTGAATGATATTTTCTAATGTTATAACCATTAAGCCCAGATATTTTTAAAATAAAAATAAAAGATGTTCTGCAATCAAACAGAAGGGTTAGACAATACCATGTGTTAGACAGAAGGAATAAGAGCACTTTGGCCATTCCATGATTTCAATAGCGGCTGTAGGTTTGGGTTATATTGTAGTGATCAGACAATGACTGCAGAATGCACATGCTTTGTTTCCAAAAGCTACCATGTTTCTGTGAAGTAGATGAACTGACAGCAGGGTATCAAACGTTTTTGCGACTTCATCCTGATAAATAAAATATTTACTGTGCTATTTTATAAACATGAATGATTCAAAGTTCAAGTGGTCTCACTTTTAGTGTTTTAAAAAAAATTCACTGATACCCCATTGAATCATACACCAACATCGCTGTGCCTAATTTATTAGTAATAATCTAAAGGACCAGAAATGTGAAATTATACTCAAGTTTACTCTTTAGTTATTGTATGACTTAGCTTTGTCTTTATCATCAAAAAACTTGTTGGTTTTTTTTTTTTTTGTAGAAACTTATTTTTCTCTATGATACCAATACAAATCTTGAAAAATGTATTATTTAAAAAAAAAAAGAAAAATGTATTATTTAATATAGCTACCTTGAAAGACATTAAATGTTTGCTGTTTTCTTTATTATTAAAAACTAAACTGTAAAGAGAAATAATTTCTATATAAAATCAATAAAAGCAATCTTTTAAGTGAAAAATTTTGAAGATTATATATCATATTAGAATAGTATGACATTAACTAATGAGTATACACTCAGTGAGAGAGTAGTAAATGTTTATCTGACTGTCAGAAATATTTTTAAATAATAGAAAAAGAAGCTCTGAGTTTAAACCAGTTTCCACAAATACTCCTACCGTGGCAGATTTCAAGCTACCAACTTGATATTTCTGAAAACAAAGTTGAAAAGAGTTGTGCATAATAGGCTCCAGTGAATTGGTGTGAGCTGGATCCAGTACATCACTGCTTATGTCTCAGGAATCTCTGGAAGACACACTATACATTGTATAAAAATGAGGTTAAATAAATATTCATTAAATCAGGCAGGATATAGTAGCTTCCAATATCATACTATTTTATTACAATTGTAGATTTCAAAATTGATTTTTGGTTAAGTAAATAACTCATTCTAATCAAATACTTCCTCAAGTATATTAACTTTATTCTGATCAATAAGCTTTAATACTTTTCACTCTCCTTGAAGGATTCTCTGCCTCACTAAGGCAACTACTTTTAGGTCTGCAGTTATTTTTTTATTTGTCTTTATTTACATATATTCCAAATGTATACCCAATTTGTTTCTTACATATGCTTAATACATATCTATAGCTAATCTCTACCCATATACATATCTGTATTTATCCATAATCAAATCATTATCCATGCCCATTGCATCCCCTCTGGTTTATTGATGTCTAACAATTTGTTATTATAATATAAGTCTTTGTTTTTAATTTAAATTTTGAGCTAAATGACTTTAAACATCAACTGGACATATTTAATGCATAAATATGAATTGGTTCCTTCCAAAATATAAATGTTAATAGATTTATTTTTTCTATTTTTATAAAAGGCAAAAGTTATGTATCATGGAAACTCTGAGCCTGTAAAGTGGTTGCTAAAATAAAAGTCAAGGTTCTGATGCAGAAGATAAAATTTGTCAAATCTGTAATTTAGGTTATTGATGGTTACCTAGTTGGAGTCAAAATTCATAATATTTTTATCCTCTATTGACTTTGTTTTCCTTAACTCTAAAACAATTTAAAATAGCTTTTAATAAAATATGTAAACAGGACAATTAATATGTGGGTGAAAATAGAAGTCTAACTCCTTGACTAAGAAGAAATTAAAAATAGAACTTAAGATGAAAGAGTTCCTGATTGGTCAGTTTCTGGTTTTGCAAGTCAATACACACACACACACACACACACACACACACACACACACACTTCTTTCTTTAAAATAACTTATTTCCCAATTCAAAAATCTAACTTTTCCGCATGGTCTCATTCAAGGTAGATTTCTCTAGGAAAACTTTAGGTAAGTTAATCTATAAATTAAATATTACCAGATAATTAAGTGTTCATATGAATTTTCAATTATAGCTTGCATTATATGTCATGGCAATATTTTTCTTAAAATGTTTATTCTCCCTAATACTTGTTAAACAGTAGTAAAACCACATCATGTGTCCTCAGTGAGAAAGTGGGAAATTACATTTATAGGAATGAAAAAAACTTCTTATATACCTAAAAATATTTTTTCATTGTGATCAGAAATATTTCTGAGGATAAGCACCTTTGAGAAATTGAAAAGTGTTTTTCCTCCATGTTCTCGCTCTGCCCTTTGAAGCCACTACGTATTTGGTGTGCAGCAATGAGAATTTTATAGAACCTATGCAAAACTTTGGTCAAGTAATGAGTAGCAAACAATAAAATTTGGAAGACCTTGGAAATGTGAGGTTAAGACAGAATTGACTCCTTTAGAGAACTATGAAATATAGTGATCATGTTTTTCTGTTCAGCCTTCCATTATTTTTCTTCATGCTCCTTTGACTCTTTCCTCCCCGCATAATATAACTCTTTCTTTCTCTTACATACTACTAAAATATTGCCTGTGCATTCTGCTCTTCAGTCAGGTAATTTTTTCTATTTTTATTAATGGCCATGGAAGGCTCAGAAAGAGCACTGAGCCAAAGGTTATCCTGTGCATTATGTCCACATTTGGAGAAACAGTAAACATGTTAATGCATAGGAGGAATTTTAGAGTGAACTAAAAACTGAATACAAAATTGAACAAACTCTGTAATGGTGGGTAATGTTGAGTATGGAGCATTAGCTAAGTACATAGCAACATCTACATGTATCTACAGTAGACCATTAACCAGAACACAATAAGATTGGAGAATGGCCTCCGCTACCAGTAGTTCAGCTAGGCAGTAGATATCCAAGGATTAACATGAAATAACTGTATCTTAACAGTTGTTAGAATGTGATGATGCAAAACCCAGGAGCAGACATTACTCTATAATGCAGGCTGGCAGAAAGTCAGTCACTTCAGGGTATTCTGTCAGTGTGTACCAGGCCTCAGAACAACCCATTTAGTTCAGAGAAGAACTTGAACTTGATTACTTGAAAGGATAGTATAAAAACTGGCATGGTTGAAGTGCAAAGGCAACCAGAATGCCTGCGAAGTTCTCTAGATATGGATAAAGACCATTAACTAGCTAATCAATGAATGGATCAATGTAATGTAAACATTTAAAAACCAACTTCAGGGATTAAGAGCCAGTTGGAATCAACAGGAAGAGGTGTTTTGTGCTGATCCTTAGACTATGGAATAAAAGTTGCTTAACCTAGAGTGGTAGGATAAAATACAAGACACTTAGTTAAATTTGAATTTCTGATACATATTGAATAATTGCAATACTTGGGACATATTTATACTTAAAAATACATTGTTTATCTGATTCAGAGTTAACTGTGTTCCATGTGTGTCTGTTTGTAAAACCTAGCATTCCTATTTTAATGACATCCACATCTGAGAAGCCAGCCTTGTGCACTGCACCACGCCTGCAAGAGAGAACAACTCTAGAACCCACTTTAGGGTACAAAGAATATAGGTAGAGGTTGGAAATCAAGCAGTACTGGGCCCCTGTTTGGCCTAAGTCTCATAGTTGAAAGCAGTTTCCTTTTAACAACACTATGGGTCAGACTAATCCCTTTGATTAATACATAGCATTGCTCTTGATGCAGCCTGAAGTGAAATGTAGTTTCTAGTCTCAATGAAGGGTAATCTGCCAAAACTTTTGAAGTGTCTGCTTCTGAAAGACAACTAGACTTTTTTTAATGAATTGCGGTTTAAACTACAATTTTAGTCTTGCAATAATATTCATCGATAATGTCTATACTTTATTATGAGCTTTTAAGTCCTGGAAGAGTTAAACCTTCTAAGAAAGCAATCATTCTACTCAAATGACTCTATCAATAAAGATTCATTGATAAAGAATATGTGGTATGTATATATGATGGAATATTATTCATCCATAAAAAAAAAAAAGAAACTCTGTAAATTTGTGATAACATGGACCTTGAGGATATTGTACTAAGGATGTGTCAGACAGAGAAAAACAAGAACTGTATGATCTCACTTATAAGTGAGGTCTTAAAAAGCTGAACTCATAGAAATAGAAAAATGGTGGTTGCCAGGGACCTGAAGGTAGGCAAAATGGAAAGATAAAGTGTATAAAGTTTCAATTTTAAGACAAAAAGGTTCTAGGGAATCTAATATAAAACAAGGCAAATATAATTAACAATACTGCATTATATACTAGAAAGTTGCTAAGAGAGTAGATTTTACATCTTCTAAAAAGAGTAGTTAGAACTTAACTAAGTAGTAGTAAAAAGAGTGCTAGAACTTAACTAAACTTCTGGTGTAATCATGTCACAATGTACATGTATCCAATCATCATGTTGTACATCTCAAACTTATACATTGTTGTATGTCAGTTATATCTCAGTAATGCTAGAGTTAAAAAAGAAGAATTACTAACAAGAGGTAACTGAACTCTAAACTAGGTATCAGCAGAGCATTCTGAATTCTGCATATTCCCATAGCAGAAAGCATAGTTTGTAATTCCTATCTCAGATGGGTTGGCTAGAAGAGGGGACTTGGGATATAAACTCATATTTATTGCCTCAAATTTTACTTTGTCAGTCTCCTACCTATAGTCATAACTCTGCCAATAACATGGTCATACATCAGAAGCTGAAATTCAATTGCCTAAGTATTTATGGTTTGTAGTATTAATACCTGGACCTACGAAACTTTTATGCTTATGAATTTGGGGTATAAATCAGTACTTTATCCCCTTTGTATCTTAAATGGGGGTGGAAATAGAGTTGCTACACCTATTTTGGATAATGACACTATTCTGGTGAAATTACCTTTTTTTTTTTTTTTTTTTTGCTTACTGGTGCTTGCCTCTTTACCACATTTTAATACCAAAAACAAAATGAGGCCCTACACTGTTTTCCTAAGGATAGTATTTTCATTGAACATAGAAATCAGTCCTGCCAAGTTTCAAATTTCTAGGTCTAGGAGAGCGATTTTGACTGTTTTCCTTTTCCTGTATATATTTCAGGATGTTTTAAAGTATAAAAAGCTATACAGCTTATTCCACTTCTTTTTTAAAAATGATTACATGTAATTAGTCGTAAAACCTTAAGTGAAAGCTTAACAGGAAAGCGTTTCTCCTTAGAGCCTGGGTGACTGAGAGCTCGTTGTGATTGAAGGCCTCTTAAATCTCACTCCAGGGAGTGACTTGCTTCAAATTACAGATGACACATGAATCTTGCTGGCTGCTAATACCAGAACTATAAGGAAGAAGATACAAATTATAGAGTGAGAACCACTGAAGGCCAATTATTTGTCCACATCTCCTTAGAAGCATTTCCAGTGCTTTTCATAATGGAATATAGATTCTTGTGATAATATTATATAAAGAGTTATTATTTCCAAAGAACAACAACCAATGGCAAAAACTGCATTGCAGAAGAACTTGCATCCTAAAACTTTAGTAAAATTATACCTTGATACCAGGGTTTGGGATTTCACTTCATCTGCACCTGGAAGATCATTGCTATAAGAGCGAAAAAGCATAAGATTCTTTGAGCCAGACTCAGTACACTGCAGTTAATTCTTTGATGAACCACAAAGAAAATAAGGTTAAAGAGGGAGGAAAATGGCTCAGTATATGTTTTTAAATCTTGAAAAATTTCGCCAGTAATAATAGCCTGCAGTGGGGTCAGGAGAGTAGAGTAGGAAGATCCTGGGCTCACCTGCCATGAAACACACCAAAACTATAACTACACATGGAGAAACTATGTCTGAGAACAAGCTGAAGACCAGCAGAACAGATTCTCTACAACTGATGATGTAGAGAAAAAGCCACATGGAGATGGAGCAGAGATATGGTCTAGTCATAATCTCTAAAAACTGGGAGGTATCAGTATGTCCTTCAATTTGTAAATGGAAAAAAAAAATGTGTGGTGCATCCATAAAACAGAATGCTCCTCAACAATAAAAGCCATGAAAAGACATGGATGAGTCCTAAGTGATATTGCTAAAACAAAGAAGCTAATCTGGAAAGACTTCATACTGTATGATACCATTAATATGACATTCTGGAAAAAGCAAAACAAAAAGACAATGAAAAGCTCAGTAGTTGCTAAGTGTTAGAGAGGGTAATATTCTAGTATTTCCAATATTTCCAGTTATAAATATTGCAAAAAATGCACTGTCTGTGGCTTGTTTCTTTTTATTTTTCACATTGTTTATGCTGTCTTTGTGGTTTCACTTCTGTGTTGGTAAGAAAATTTTGCCTAGAATAATATCCTGAAGTTTGAGAAATTTGATTCTCCTGGAATTTTTATCTGGTATGAGTTAATAATTACAATACCTCTCCCTATTCATATAAACAATCATTTGAGTGCCTTTAGCTTTATGAATGAATATATACTTTCCTCATTTTAAATTTTATATTTTTATAAATTTAAAGTTTATAATTGTACTGTGCCATAAATTAGTACCTTGTTCATATGTGGCAGCTCTCTTCCTCTGGATTTTCTGTGATATTTCTTTTGCATACTTGTTTATTATTGAGGCTATTAGAGGTTAGGGAAAACTCTGCTTCAGGGGACCCCTAACCTCCCTCCTCCCCATCCATGGATGCTGCTCACATTACCCCCTGGGCTCTTTTTGCTGTGTCCCACCCATCTCCCTAGCCTGAGCTCCGCCCGCCTCCTGTCTCCTCCCCACCCCACCCCATCTGCTGAAAAATTGTCTTCCATAAAATCTGCCTCTGGTGCCAAAAAGGTTGGGGACCGCTGCTTGGAATTTGGCTCTGTCCTTGAACATTTTATATGATCATGGAACTTTCATCATCTGTTAAATGATGAAAATGGTAACATGTTTATATTATATTTCTAAAGTAATTCAAATTAATATATAGAAAAACATAATTTAGAGCCTACATCACAATAGCCATTAATAAATGATGTTTCCACCTAACCCATTGGTTTTGGTACCCATGGTATATTTGACTCTCTTTTTAATTCCTCTGTTTCTTATACATATTGGTTTCTGCAGATAATGATTGCAGACAAAACCCCAAAAATTTATATAAAACAAAGATGAACAGATTTCTATACAGTGATTTGAATTTAGTATTTTCCCCTCATATTTCAGATAAGTCCAGCTTACAGAAAACAATTACTACAGGAACTAGAAAAGCTTGGAAGAACTAAATAGGACGACTATTAGCTAAAAACTGGCACATGTACATAAAGGTTAAATTAATAAATACTATAAATGTTGTTCAAAAAGGCAGAATGGCAGTAGGGGACAGAAAAAGGAAAAACAGATAACAGTTTGGTGTTTTAAATGTTTTTCTTTGTAATGCTCAGTTTTTCCTTGTGTATATGAAGTCATGGCATTAGCAAATTAGATTAAGTAATTTTATCTTCCATGTAAGTTAAACATTCAAAAGTAATTATAACCTTCTTCAAGTCTACATTTAACTCTAAACTATTGTGTTTTTTCCTTTAAAGTGTGTCTTGTCTTATATTTGTATATTAACACTGGCTTAGGCAACTTCGACGATGCTAATGGCACCAGACGAGAACTCTCCTGCCCATACCAGCCCACATGTATCACGCATGCATCATTAGCAGCTTTTCAATGTGTTAGAAATGTTCTTGGATTCTTTCTCCTTTCTATCTGCACTTTGGAGAATTATTGTTTTGGTATTATTAATAATAATGTCAGAAACCAAGATGCCCCAAACAACCAGTAAACACAGATTTTGTCAGCTCTGCTACCCACTTACACAGACTACTATTTATTTTCCCTGGTGCCTTACACTCTAGCACAGCGGTACCCTTCTTTCATGTCTGAAATTCTGTTATATAATGATGTTGAAATGGTGGAAGGGAATCATTTGTAACAGTTTTATTCCCTCACATGGGAGAAAATAGCAAAATAAATCAACAAAGCAAATGTGTACTAATGCAAGTTCAAACAGCACTTATAAATGATGAAAATAATGACATGGGATTTAAAGCTACTTATCTTTATAATGGCTTTTCTTATAGGAATTCTAACACCTACTCATTGAACCAGAATAGAAATAAATTCATCTTTGAAAAATTTTTCTTTCATTAACATTTATGCCTATGGTTTTTTAAAGTTCCTAATTTATGGTGTGCATTTTTACATGTAAAATTTTATATTCTGAAAAGTTTTCATGTTTTTTTGTTAAAATCATGAACTTTTTATTTCCCATTTCCAAAGGAATCAGCATGACAAACGGCATAGAGAGGTATAACTTACCTATGTATTTTATTTTCGATTTTGCTTACACTATAATGATTGTGACTTATTCCAAAAAAGAATAGATATATACATGTTATTTTTATATTCATTAGTTATAACTTGTTGAAGTATACATATTACTTGAAATAAATATGCTTCATTTCCCAAAGAGTGATTAAAAATGTTGCATGTAAGGCAGAACACCGTTTGCTAATTCAATACCTGAGTCCACAATGGAAGACTACAAGCAAGTTTCCCATGAAGATGTTTCTCAAAATATATATGTATTTATTGTGTTCCTCAAATATCTGCATAGCTTTCTACTTCACTCATATATCACTGACTCATTCACTAGCAAAGGATTCACAGAACAAAGCTTCGTGGACGTTCCCAAACTCACTTCAGTTCATCTACCCTTTGTTCAACATTTCTTAATCTTCTAACAAAGTCACTCTTTCTTTATACAGTGACTGTATGTTATATTAATATAATATGTTGGGGGAGTTGGATTGTGTGAAGTTAAAATGATATTTTCATTTCTCAGTCCCGTTCTTGAAAATAGTGTTTCTTAATACATGTTATAAAGTTTACGCAATTCCCCATATTTGAACTAATTTTTTATCTTCTCATGTAAATGTTCTTTATTTGCCCAGGTCAGTCATCTAAAATAGTCGGGATGGTAGAGTATGCAGTGGAAATCATTATATTCTAAAAAGTTTTATTTAGGATATATTTTCTAACTACCATGCAACTAGCATAACTATTATCTAGTACATCAATTTGTCAATAAAAGTCATAGAAATAGCTGTTTCAGAAATTTCTGACATTAAGAAAATAGTCTTCTTTCTCAGATACAGAAACTTATGATACATTTGATATTTCCTCTCTTTATACATACATTGAGTAAAATGTATGTCTAGGACTCAGATTTCTCTTTATAATAGCATTTTGCCTACAAAATGTTTTGCTTCATTGTGTTTGTCAGTCCATGACATGGCTATTTAGCAATTCTTTCCACAGACACATATTGCGTTAACAGTGTACATCAAAATTTCACATAATATTACAAAGAATAATTAGTATTTCTATTTAATATTGGCATGCCTAAAGGCATGGAAAATTATACAACTAATGGCAATGTGGAAGTAAAATCTTTAAAGTGTCTATGTGAGAGTTTATGTTTGGGAGAAAAATGCTATATTAAATAAGGAGGTTTATAAAATACAATATAGTTGAAATACATAGAATGATATAGAAATGCATATTATGAACATATGATTAGTGAAAATATTAAATTATAAGTATCCATACATATTTAAGTGTAAGAACTGTTTACTGTGTCCTAGGTAGTCACATCTCTGACTCAAAAGTCTCATGACTTAGACCAACATCAAAGAAATTGTGGTCCAGCAACTTATTTGGGTATAAATAGGGCAAAACCTATAACCCTTCAGAATTCATGATAGATTATTTTACTTTATTCTGTGTACATAACCAAACAGATATAAACTCAGGTTTGAAGCTTATTAACTACACTGTAAATGCCACTTGTTATATTCCAGCAAACTTTGCATCTTCTTAATATGCCTTTTTCAGTGTATGATGATTGTGATGATAATAGTTACATTTCAAAGAAATCAGAATATTTATCTGTTTTGTTTATATGCTTTGCTGTATAAGTTTATTTATTGATATTTGAGAATGTAAATGAACATATAGAAATCCAGGTAGTGAATAATGTGTATTTGTGAAAGATAGCCACTTTTCTTTTCAAAAATGATACTTAAGAAACTAATATACAACCACTATATCAAACACAGTACAGCTAAGATGAAAATAAGTAATGTAGTGAGGGACTGCACATCACAATTTTGCTATAATAGTCAATTTTCCATTGTCATACTGCTTCAATGATATATTTGGGAAGAGGGATTGTTAACCAAAATAGATAATATACACATATACATGTACATGAATTAATAGAATTTTGATGTTGGACATTCTTTTTCTGAATGGTGATTATGATATTAAAACTTTATTTAAGAAGTTAAAAATAGAATTGATCAATAATGCACCATTTAGAAACACTGAATTTCCGAACTAGGATGAGTGTAAGAGAGGATGGTGATAGCAAATATTTAGATCATCTAATCAAAGTCCCAGGAGACAAGGCTATATAAGCCTCCCTAAATGTACCCACCTCTCACACCCATGCTTTTCCTTTTTACCACATCTTCTAACTTTTCCCTTTCCCTAATGTAAACAGATGCTGCAGGTTTGGGGGGAATTTTTTTCCTTTTATTAATCAGTTATTACCAATATCTCATTGAGATGAAAATCAGTTTTGTCATAATATGTAAAAAATTCTAATCTTAATTTGTGTTTTTTCTTCTTCTTTTTTTACTTTATTTTCTTCTTCTTGTATTACAGTTGTCCCAGTTTTCCCCCCACTTCTCTCTACTTCCCTGCCCACACTGTTCCCATAGGCAGCACCTGCCTTGTTGTCCAGGTCCATGGCTCATTTATACTATGAGATCTAATAATTCATATATGTATTCTGTAGCATGAAAAGGTGCAAGCTGTTTAAGAATCTGACATTTTAGAACATAATTGACTGCCCTGAAACCAGTGGAGGCCACAGAGGTATAGTGAGGACTGTGGGATTCACGGTATCAGAAGGAGTTGTGGCAACTGAAATTGGAGCCTGTCCTGAAGGAAAAGAGAATTTCAGGCCAAAGGATAATAATAGAAATGCAGGTTGAAAAAATGCTGTTGAGAACTAACTGACCTCTGGATCCTGTCAAATCTTCTAAGGAGCTGACAAGAAGATTTTTCTGGCAGGAAGTAGGGCCTATGTTTCACTAACAACAGAATAGGATTTTCTTTCAGAGAAAACATTAGCAACCAGCTTAAAATAGAACACATTTTAAATATTGGTCCTCTCATTTGAGTTTTTCTCTACTAGATATTGTAACTTAATTTTGTTTATTTGAGGATGTTTGATGTGAATATATTTTATAAATTTTATTAGTGAATGATATTTGTTCTTTATGACAAACGTCTCTGTGATCAAGCAAATACTATAAAATATAAGCTAAACTAACATCCAACTCACGTTTTAAAATATAAACTATTTGGGGATTGAAATGAAAGTTTTCTAGAATTAGACAGGAATTCCAGCAAAAAGCTGCACAGAGAGTGCCATTTACCAGGGCATTATATATACAAAGAATGAGGAACAAGTTTGGAAGTGTAGAATCAATAAAATAAAATCACAATATATAAAACTGGGTTTGAATGAATATAGTTAATAATGACTGAAATAATCATTGTGAAATGCTTACTTTTATTTCTAGTTCTGGAGAAATGCAACCTTCTTAAAGCATCTTAAAGCCTGTTGTAGATATATCTGAGCATGCGTATACATACAACATATTATATAAAATTAACTTTTAAAAATGTATCCAGTTTCACTTCTTCCTAGAGTGTAGAAAGATGAAAAAAACATTTCACTCACTCCAAAGTCGATACATTGAAAATAAACATAGTAAACAAACCCCAAATTCTGAACAATTCCTGACCATATTGATTCAATCCTCTTTGCTACCTGCCTGTAAAAAGACTACCCATCTTCAGGAATAAATGCTACTTACTTTAATATCTATTGTTCTACACAAGATATCTGGCATTTAGTTTAAATATGTAAATATATATATCTATACCTATATATATTTATATATCTACACCCATATATATTATATATATATATATCTTATATATATATATGTGTGTGTATGTGTGTGTGTGTGGAAAGAGAGAGAGAGAGAAAAAAACATCAGACTGAGAGCTAACAGAGACATTACATAGGGACTTTTAAAAAGCTATGATTAAAATGTTAAAGAATCAAATCTAGGATAAATGCCTAACAACTTAAATAAACATATAGGGAATTTCAGAAAAGAGATGGAAAGTAGTAGAAAGAGTTAAAATGAAATTGTACCCCAAGAAAGCAGTAATAGTGGTAATCTTCTTTGAAAGGCTCATTCAGTAGACTTAACAGAGCTGAAGAAAAAAATAGAGAAATTGAACATAAGTCAATACAAATTACTGAAACATAAGGAGAAAAAAAAGGGATGGGAGTCATCAAGTGGTCAAATAGTGTAACATATATATGATTGTAATTCCAGAAAGAGAAGAGAAAAATGTTTCAATTGATAATTATCAAGACATTTAGAAAAGAAAAAAGAAAAACCAATTAGAGAATACAAAAAGTAAAGTCAAAGTAAGATAAATATCAAAGAAACATACAACAATAATAAACACAAACATACCTAGACAAATAATATCCACAAAGCTGAAAATCAAAATGAAAGAATATTGAAGTCAGCCAGATACAAAAGACATATCAAATACAAAAAAAAAAAAAAAAAAAATGCTATGGCAGACTTCTCATCAGAAATATTGTCAACCAGAAAAATATGGAGTGATTTTGAAGTACTGGGGTGGAAGGTTCTGAAAACATGAATTTGTTTTACAACTGAACCAATATAAAGACTTTCAGAAAAACAAAATTTGAGAGATTTAATTGCCTGCCAAAATGTATTATAAGGAATGGTAAAGGAGGTTTTTATAGACATTGTACCAGAGAGAACTTAAAACTATACAAATAGTTCCAGAAATCATAAAAAGTAGTTAGTTTTAACTACTCATAAAGATAATTGTCTCAAGCAAGAATGAAAACAATTAATTATGGATTTTATGTCAGGTGAATTTTAAAGACAAACATGGAGAAATAAATTGGAAATACACTGCTATTATGTAGACAAAAATATATGGTATCCATGCATTTCCTATGATAATTTAAAGATATATATTATAAAACTGAGAGCAACCAATGAAACAATTTGAAAAAGAGACACAACTAACAAAATGAAAATAAGATACAACTAAATTATAAACAAAACACTGTTAATTCAAAATCAGGTAGAAAAAGAGAACTGGAGAAGAAAAACAGAAAAAAATGAAAATCAATATAGATGGACCTAGAGGGTATTATGCTAAGTGAAATAAGACAAAGAAAGACAAATATAGTTTGATGTCACTTATATGGAGAATCTAAGAAATGAAGTAAACAAAACAGAAACTGACTAAAAGTGCAAAGGAAAAATGATAGTTGCCAAATGGGAAAAGGTGGGGGAATGGGTGGAAAAGGTAAATGTATTCAGTAGAAATTGGCAGTTCTATAATAGTCACAGGATGTAAAGTACAGCATAGTGAATATAGTCAATACTATTGTAATAATTATGTATGGTTCCCAGTGGCTACTAGACTTATCAGGAGGATCACTTTGTAAATTATGTAAATCTCTAACCACTATGCTATACATCTGAAGCTAATACTAAATAATACTGAATGTTGACTGGAATTGAAAAACAAAAAATAAACTAAAAAATCATAACGAAAGAAATCAACTAGAAAGATGATATTTTATATCCAAACATATCAATAATTGTTTCAAGTATAAATAGCCTAAGCATCCTAATAAAAAGACAGTGATTGTCAGTTTGTTAATAAAAACAAGATTCTGCTATATACTTTCCATAAAAATTCCATTTTTATTATAAAGGTAGATAAGCTAAAAGCAACAGGAGATGGAAAAATACCATGAAGATTAATTAAAAGGAAACTGGAGAGACTATATTAATACCAGACAAAGCAAGCTTCATCAAGGGCAATACAAATGATGAGGAGGGACCTTACAGACATAACATGCTTAAATGTTTAATGCACCTAAGAATACAACTTCAGATTCTATAAGGTAAACCCTGCTAGAAACAAACAAACAAACAAAAAAAAAAAAGAAAAGAAAGAAAAAAAGAAAAAAAAGAAAAGAACTAGGCAAATCCACAATTACAGTTTTAGACATGAACCCTTCTCTTTCAGTAATTGATAACAACAAGGAGAAAATCAGAAAATACTACGAACTCGACCTAATTAATGATTAAGGGCAAACACTCCACCTAACAGTAGCAAATGCACATCTTTTCAAGTACAAAGGGTTCTGTATGTCTCTCACCGTTTTCTACAGTTAATAATCTTGCATTAATACGGTATACTTGTCATAACTGAGACACCAACGTTGCTGCATTATTAACTAAACTCCACACTTGATTCAGCATTCACTAGATTTTCCAATAATGTACACGTTTGATTCCAGGATCCAATCCAGGTTGTCATATTGCCTTATATTTTTTATCATGTCTCCTTCTCTGACCTGTAACAGTTTCCCTATTTCTTTTCATTTTTCATTACCTTGGCAGTTTTGAGGAATAGTTTTCAGGTATTTTGTAGAAATTTGGGTTTTTCTCTTAT
This sequence comes from Furipterus horrens, assembly GCF_987537825.1. NCBI lineage: Eukaryota > Metazoa > Chordata > Mammalia > Chiroptera > Furipteridae > Furipterus > Furipterus horrens. The sequence goes on along the minus strand of NW_028327174.1, from coordinate 179,664,844 downwards.
ATTCCTATTGATTAGATTTATATCACAAGTTTTGAAAGAACAAAAATGACGTATTCTTTTAATCACATCAGGGTATAAATTATTACTGATGATATTAACATGATTCATCTAGCTAAGAGAGTGTTTGCCAGTTTTCTGCACTGCAAAGTTAACACTATTACCATACTCTTTGGAAGCAAGTCATTAAGTATTGCCTGCACTCTAAAGGTGATTAAGTTTTACTTCCTGAAGGGGGAAATATCAATTTAAGTCATTTTGATTCTTTTGTAAGGAAAACATATCTCTTCTCCTCCATTTACTTATTCATTTATTTACCTTAGTATGGTCTCATGAATATTCATTTTTCTTTGGGTTACAATCTAATATTGTGTATGGATAGTGTATTTGTACTGTTAATAATTATTAGTAAAATATTAATCCTCACCATTTGTTGAATGGTCATTAATTTTGATTGAAGGGAAAATCCAGTTGACATTAAACCACTTTATTTGTCTTTGCTTTCTACTCAAATGATTCTGAGAGTGACTATTTTTAGTGAAACATGAGATTCACATATAAACAATTTAATTGATTGTAAATGTTCTCCCCTCCATCTCTTATTTCTGAAATTCTTCATCTGTTACTTTTGGCCAGATGAACCTTTGGAGAAGTCAACATTACCGAATATTAGTGTCAATCTCATTATCACTATAAATCAAGGGAGGTCTTTTTCATCTATTCTGACAAATAAAAATGAAACCAGTTTTTAATTTATATACTATATATATATATATTTTATTTCAACTAGATTGTAAAAACATTATAAGATAAATAAGAGGATCTGAAACTTACAGTTTATCAATACATCTTGTTTTGGCATTAAACAACTGTGGGAAAAATATGTTGTTTTATTGCCAAGTATCTGGTATATAAGCAGTCATTTTTTCTGGTCTACAACAGAGATGAATACACACCAAAATGTATTTCAGCATATATAATTATTTTAAGCTCTTTTGACATTTATGTGTTCCATATTCTTAATGCTAAATTGCCTTATACATGAGAAATTTGGTTATCAGTATTGGATACAAGTTGAAAATGTCCCTATATGAATCCTGGAGAGGTTTAGTGAAAAGCTTCTACCACATCATCATAGTACAATGTTCACCTTTCCTATAAAATTACCTTATAATATATGGAAGAGAAAAAATAAACAAAGAAATAACACAACCCCAGTGAAATAACTCAAAAACCCAAGAGCATTATCTAAACTTTCAAGTTGAGAGTGAATCAAATCAACTACAAAAATTGATAAAGTTGTCAATGCTCCTATTTAAAAAAATTTTAAACAAAACTGTATGTATTTAAGATGTATAAAATGATGATTTGATAAACATGTACTCAGTAATATTACCACAGTCAAGCTAATTAACATATAATCTCACATGCCATTTCATTTTTGTGTATATGTATGAGGTCTGTCCAGAAGGTATCCAGCCATGCAATTTGAAAAATAGAGGCAATTACTGACAAAGATACAAGATACATTGGACATGTGATAGTGATACTTCAGTCCCCTTCAAAGTGGGCACCCCGGGACCTTACACAGTTCTTCCAATCGCCATCAGCTGCCCTGTCGTATTTTCCTGAATCTCATTGATAGTCTGAAATCTCTTCCCTTTCAAAGGTGATTTTAGTTTTGCAAAAGCCGGAAGTCACAGGGTACCAAATTTGGGCTATAGGGGGTGGAGGGCTGAGTCGCCTGGGTAATTTGATATTTCACCAAAAAATATCTGCGTGAGACATGATGTATGAGCAAGTGCATTGTGATAAAGCTGTCAATCACCAGGTGCCCAGAGCTGTGGCCTTCTGAGGCATCTGAATAGTTTCCATGAAGGAATGTTCAGGCTTAATGAAAAATTGGTTGCAGATTCATTGCTCTACTTGCTCAGTCATTTTGAATGTGACAGCCACATAGTATACATGCTCACTCAACAGTGTCTACTGCCCCCACTGACTGACTAGTACAGTGAAGCCCTCATTGTTCATGCATGCTTATCCAGTCCACTCTCCTTGGCTGCCAGGTTACATTGATGTTGCACAAACCATTCTCATTATATTAACAATAGCTGGACTTTTTCTGGACAGAACTTTTACATATGCGTATATACATACATATATATTATTCTGTCAATAGACACCAGATATTTCTATATTTTGGTTATTATTAATAGTGCTGCAGTCAACATGAATGCACAGATATCTCTTTGGGGTAGATTTTATTTCCTTTGGGTATATATCTAGAGAGAGAACATCTGGATTATATGGTAGTTTTATTTTTAGATTTTTGAGAAGTCGCCATGTTGTTTTCTGTAATGGCTTTAACAATCTATATTCCCTCCAACAGTGTTCAAGAGTTCCTTTTTCTCCAAATCCTTGCCAATACTTTATTATTATTATTATTTGTTTTTAATAGCTGTTCTAATAGGTATGAGATGATATCTCATTGTGTCTTTCATTGTATTTTCCTGATAATTGGAAGTGTTGTGCATGTTTTCATGTACCTATTGACTGTGTGTCTTCTTTGAGAAAATGTCTATTTAAGTTCTTTGCCTATTTTCAGTTGTGTTTTATTATTTAATTGTGTGAATGCCTTATTTATTTTGGATATTAACTCCTTATAGGTATATAGTTTCCAAACATTGTCTCCCGTTGTGTAGGTTTTCATTTCATTTTGTTGATTGTTCTCTTTGTTGTGCAGGAGCTTGTTTATTTTTGCATTTGTTAGGCCTGTGCTTTTGGTGCTATTTCCAAAAAACCATTGCTATAGTTAATGTCAAGGAGGTTTTTTCCTATGTCTTCTTCTAGGAGATAGTTTTCAGTTTTACTCTTAAATCTTTAATTCATTTTGAGTTGATTTTTTGTGTATGGTGTAAGATAAGGGTTCAATTTAATTCTTTTGCATGTGGATATTTAGTTTTCCCAGCACCATTTACTGAAGAGTCTAACATTTTCCTATTGTGTATTCTCAGCGCCTTTGTCAAAAATTAGCTGGTCACATATGCTTGGTTTTAATTTTGGATTTTCTCTTCTGTGCTATTGGTCTATGTGTTTGTTTTTATTCCAGTACCATATTGTTTTGATTGTTATAGTTTGTAATGTAATTTAAGATTAAGAAATGTAATATTTTTAACTCTGTTCTTTTTTATCAAGATTGCTTTGACTATTTAGGGTATTTTCTATTTGTTTTGTGGGTGTATAAAATAGCAACTTTATCATCCAGTGGAAAACAAATGTAAATATTAATAATTTCATTTTCTGATGAAAGTTACCAAAACAAATTCCAAGTCAGTACTCCATCCTGATCTTTTTATTTGTACTGGAGTTCAAAAATATAAAAATATGGTATTGCCTTACTCTATAAATACACTTAAAATATGTACATTAATATTAATTACAAATTAATCCTCAAATTTATTTTTCTCATGGGAAGAATTCAAGTGTATAAAATATGTATGAAGTTATTATTTGCTTTTATTTCTCCCCAGTATAGAACTTTTGAATAGATTATTATTAACTTCTTACTTCTTCATAAATTGTCACACTTTTTTTCATCAATTTTATAGCAGTGTTGTATAGATTACCACAGTGATCTGCAGTAAATTAGCTGTATCCAAAGTCTGTCTGATCCAGATGCATAAATTTACATGACATATGGATAATTTATCAAGGATATAGAAGTTCATTATATGTATTTGATGTATCAACTCTTACTCTTCCACAATAACTTTTTTATGTCATTTTTTCTTACCAAATTTTATGCCTTTGATATGTTGGCTTTAACATAACACCACTTTAATTTTCCTCTTGTTTGAATCTAGATAGGTTATAAATCAGTAACTAAATAAACAACATCATCTGAAATTATAGAAAGCATGAGTGCTCTGAAGTGATTATGCAATTCAAATTTACTTAATTTTTGGTTCTATTCATTCCTGTAATAGATATTTCATTAACAATTTATAAAATTGGGTCAAATTGATGAAACTGGGGCAAAGACTAGTTAGAGGAAGACAGTGAAATTCACTTCTAGCTATACATTTTCTACTAATGAGGTTAAATGGAATTGTTTCAATCAGTGAAAAAGTACTAAACACATATATATGTGTTTGTCTGTATATTATTTGGTTGTAATACAAGCCTAAAGAGGATCTAGAGATGAAAAAATAAGAAAGTTGTATTTTTTTAATCTAAAACATCTAAATAAATATATATCTGTTTTATTTTTAGAGAGTTATTATTTGCTTCTATTTTTCCCCAGAAGGGAACAATCAAACAAAGAAAAAATAAGGATTAAAAGTGAGACCTTCCAGGCAGGAGCAACAAAAGGAACAGATACATAAACCATAAAATTATTCATTCTAGGTGTGAGGTTTTTACTCAAAGTATACTATAATGTGCTAATACAGAGTTGGGACTTAATAGTGCTTTACTTTCTTCATGTAATATAAGATAGTCCATTTTATTTTTAAATGTTGGTTGACATATCATTTATTAGTTCCTTTATGTGCAGAAGTTCTTTACATCTTTTTATATAGTAAGTCTTTGGGAAATTTCTGTTGATGTTTCTCCAATTGCCCTATTGCTCACTATTTCTTTCTATATATTCAAGGTCCTGTTTTTAAGATTGTGTTCATATTGATAAAAGGCAACTGGACAGAAAGAATAATAATTTTACTTGCAATTTGTGGAATCATTATCAGCATCATAATAGACCATTACTTCATTATAATCAAATTTCTCAATATGGACTGACTTCAGTTTTCAACAAATTTTATAGTTATGTCTGATGAGATTATATACAGGATAATCTAAAAGTATCACTGTAGTCCCTTTGTTTTATTTATTTTATTTTATTTTTAATTTTGTCAATTACAGTTTATATTCAATAATATTTTGCATTAGTTTCAGGTGTACAGCATAGTAGTTAGACAATCATATACCTTACAAAGCGTTCCCCTCCATATTTCTAGTATCCAGTTGGCACCATACCTAGTTATCACAATATATTGATTGCATTCTCTAAGCGGTACTTTACATCCCCATGGATAGGTAGTCTCTTTACTTTCATAATCTTAAAAATACAAATGCCCCAAATGTACCACTTTAATAATAATTAAATTTATTTTATACTTATCTAATTTTTAATATTGAATAATAATTTTAATTAATATAGTTAATTATTTTAAGAAATGTTAAGTTTATAGAAAATATTAGCAGAAAGCATAGTTTCCATGTACCTCCTCACAACCACCCCTAGTTTCCCCTGTTCCTCATATGTTACATTAGTGTGGTACCTTTGTTACAACTGATAAGATTATAATTCATACATTACTTTTAAATTAAGTTAATTGTTTACATTAAGATTTATTCCTTGTGTGATATATTGTAAGGATTTTGACTAATGAATAATGACATATATTTACCATTACTATAACATACAGAAAATCTTCACTGCTCTGAAAATTCTTTGTGTTTCATCTGTGTATTTTTCCCTCTTGTCTCCCAAACTTCTGGCAACCAGTATTTTCACTGTCCCATAGTTTTGCCTTTCCACATGTCACATAGAGCACTTTCAGATTGGTTTCTTTCTCTTAGTAATATGCATTGAATTTCCCTCAATGTCTTTTCTGGGCTTAATAGCTCATTTCATGTTCTCACTGGATAATATTTCATTATATGAATGTACTACAGTTTGCTAATTTATTCACTTACTGAAGGATATCTTGGTTGCTTCCAATTTTGGGCAATTATATATAAAGCTTCTGTAAACATTTGTGTGCAGGTTTTTGGGGGGACATAAACTGTCAGCTCATTTGGAGAATAACCAGTGAGCACGATTGCTCACTCAGATAGTAAAAAAATATTAGTTTTGTAACAAATTGTCCAAACTTCTTTCCAAAGCGGTTGTACCATTCTGCAGACCAACAGCAATGAATGAGATTTCCTATTGCTCGACATCCTCTCCTGCATTTGGTAGTGTCAGTGTTTTGGATTTCAGCCGTTGTAATTGATGTTATTAACATCTCATTGTTTTCATTCATATTTCCCTAATGACATATGGTATTGATCATTTTTTCATGTGCTATTTGACGTATGTATAATACATCCTTTTTGAAGTGTCTTTTCAGATCTTTTTGCCATTTGTTAAATTCATTGTGATTTTTACCTATGCAATTTAAGAATTCTTTGTATATTTTAGATAGCAGTCCAAATCACACATAGGTTTCGAACATAGATTCCCCCAGTGTGTGGCATGCCATTTTATTTTTTTAACAGTATCTTTGACAGAAGTTTTTAATTTTAATGAGGTCCAACTTATCAATTTTTCTTTATATAACTTGTTTTGGTATTTGATTTATGAAGTCATAGCCAAACCCAAGATTACCTAGATTTTTCTCCTAAATTATCTTCTTTGAGTTTTCGTAGTAAGAAAAACATACTTAATTGGTATAAAATGGGAATATATTACAGATTTAAAAAAAAAAAGGACTGAAGAATCACAGTGAGAAAAGAGAGGTGCCTGGCAAGTTCAAATATGCAGGGATTTTGACGGGGTGAATCCACTCTATATGTGCATCACTAACCTTAAGATTCAGATTTTTTATGGTGCAAGCATCTGTCTGGCAAAACTTAGATTACATGTCTGTCTCTTCACTGGAGCATTTTATCTGGATGAATAATTTCAAAGAGGCAGTCAAAGTGGGTAAGAGTCAGTTTCCTAACTGCTAGTCAGAAATATATACAGAAAAAGAATTGAGTGTTCAACACACAGGAGAGATCACAGCCCCATAAAAATAGTAGTGTTTTAGCTTATAATAACATAACCGATAGTTATTCAGACATATTTTTTTTTTTTTTTGCTCTGGCTTTTTACTAACACCCTTGAAGGGTTCTCCTTTTATTTATTTTTTCTTTATATATTTCGTTTGTACAAGTTAAGCAAGCATCACAAAATTTATGGTGATTGTTATAAAATATAATCAGGTACTTTTTAAGGAGTGCTAATTATATTTAGATTTTTAATAAATTCTTAGGTTAAATGTAAACAGAAAAAGAAAAAAAATTATTAAAGGCAAGTGCCATTTACCTAAATAAGTATTCTTTATTCCATGTCAAGACAAGTCCCTAATGATGAGCTATTAAAATGGACTTCCTAGCTATTAAGTAGGTAATGAATAAAAGGGAGTTTGAATGATTGATTTGGATGCTGTATATAGGCTCAGTGGGGTTCATGGATTGCTATCATTTATCCATCAAGAATTCTAAAACTGCATGCTGTCTTCACATCTGTCATGGGTGAATATGGTGCTGGCCTGTTTAATTTACTGGAAAACACTAATGCACTAAGATTAATAGAAATGGAAGATGGATTCTAAATCCTCTTCCTCAATTGTAATGTAGCTACTACTATTACTTGTGTCAAAATTGTGAGATGAAAATTCAAAAATCCTGAAAATATTAATTAAAATACATACTACTCTCAGAAATAAATGATAAAGCATCCTTTAAAAATAGCCAACCCATGCTAGAAAATTAATTTGTTTTACACTGGACATAATATCTCAAATATCCATATCTTTTTGTATAATGGTCATATAAAATACTGTCAAATATTATACTGTCAAATATTGAATATAATTGGGAAATTTTTGCACTTGCCATTTCATGAAGAAATGAATAATAATCATTCTTTGACTATGTTTTTATTTTATGCTTACAATGTTCTAAGTACTATTTATGTATGAAAGTTACAAAGATAAGCATAATTTCTCCTATAAAAAGCTTACTTTAGGAAATGAGATAAAGTGTAACATTATGGAAACATGAAATTTCCATATGAAAGTATAAAGATATGACAAAATCAACAAAATTTTATTAATTTTTACTGACACTAGGGAACGACCTCAAGCCAACATACACATTAAGGTAATTCTGGAGATAAACCAGAAGATAAAAAAAGCTTCATGGAAGAATGACTCACAATTCTGATTCCCAGGAAAATGGTAAGTAAATTCTCCTCATATCCTGTAACATGTAGATGCAAGAAAAGGTATATCATTTATGATAAGAATTTTTCCTCTAGAAGCCCATTTAAAACAACATAAATCAATACATTTTTGAAATCATGGCAGGAGCACTGAAAGAGTAACAGCTGGACTTTTCCACTCAGAAAATAATAATTGAAAAGTTTGTCTAAGGCATAGTTTGTGTTGAGTGGGTGTATTCATTTCCTGGGGCTGCCATAACAAAGTACCACTAACTGGGTGGCTTCAAATAAGAGAAATTTATTGTTTCACAGTCCTGGAGGCTAGACAGCTCCTTGTAATACCCATACGAGCAAATCTTCCCTTGCCTTGTCCTAGTTTCTCACAGCTTGTCAGCAGTCTTTGGTGTACCATAGGTTTCAGCTACGGCAGCTCAATCTGCCTCCATTGCCCTGAGCCATTTTTCCTGTGTCTGTCTTCACATAGTGTTCTTCTCTTATTATAACAATTCCAGTCATATTGAAGTAGAGCCAACCCTAATGACCTCATCTTAACTTAATTACATCTGCAAAAATTATTTCGAAAAGGGTCACATCCACAGATACCTGAGTTAGGCCATCAACATATCTTCTAAACTCAAAATGGTGAGCTTTCATTTTTGTTGGAGACTTAGGTATTCTTTTATATGAAAACATCTTTTCTTAAAGGATAATCATAATAATCAGGAGCCTCTCCCTCTCCTTAGTGATGAATACGAATGAATCCATTATATCTAGTTGAGACTAGTGTATATATTATTACATCATTAATAAGAAAGAATGTTAATACTTATTTTAAGAAAGCACACAATGGATGTTTAAAAAAATAATAAAATAGAAACTAATAATGGTAAAAGGAGACATAAAATATAATGAAATAAAAATAAGAAAATATTGAAAAGAATAAATTAATGAAAAGCTGGTTTACATGCTTGATTAAAAAATAGAGTAAAGATTTGAAATTTAGAAATGAAATCAGATTTATCCACAGACATAGGTAAGTTGATAGATATTTAAAAGAATATTACCTATAAACTCTAGGGTAAGAAATTTAAAATCTGAAAGGACTAGTTAATTTTTTTAGTGAGAGTTAAACTACCACCATTGATACAAGAAGGACAAATAATTTGACAAATTAATTAGCATAAAAGAAATTGTGAAGGTGATTGGAAGTTTCTTCTTTAAAAAAACACTGATTAGATCATTTTATAGCTGAGTTCTCCCTAATTTCTAAATAGTATTAAATCCAATATAATTAAAAACACGCAGGACTATAAAAAACATAAGCTCTTCCTAATTCACTGTTTAAGCTTAAATAACAATATTTAATAACAATGTGATAAATAGAATTCAGTAAAAGAAAACTACTGAGTACTTATGTATGGTTATGGATGCAAAAGAAAATAAAAGCAAACAGAGTGCATCAACTTATCGATAGATTATCAGGATTTATTCTAAGACTTCAAAAGTGAATCAACATTAGTAAATTTAACACTATAATGTGTTGGATTAATAAATTATAGAAGACAAACCATGTGATTTTATCGAAGATGCTACAAAAAACATCTGAGAATATTCGGCCAAGGACATTCATTAAAAAATTAACAATTGAATGACTGATGATAATTTGTACCCCATGATAAAGTTGTATAGCTGAATTTTTATCTGTACTTTTTATTGTGTGCATAAAAATATTTTGGTGTGGTTTAAAGAATGTCTGATATTCACAGATATCAGGAAAAAAATCAATGATTTTGCTCTTTTCCTAGTTGAGGCACCAAATGTTAAAACCAAGAAGAAAGCAGCTTTGGGGTCAATTCTGATTTCAATGACATTATTTGGACATTCTTACTAAAAACCTGGGCTTATGTTCATGTCTTACTTTATTGTAGCTGTATAAGTGAGACAGAAAACACATCCTCTCTCATGTAATAAACACATATTTGATTTTTACATTGAAGCTTATTCCCACCAAAATATAAGCTTTGCTTTTCAAGATGACTTCTCTCACCCTTAAGAAAGTTAACCACCTACTACTAATTATTTAATGCTAACTTAATTCTTAGGACCAATTTTACATATAATATTCTGCATAGCAATATGTTGTTTCTGTATTTATTTTTCTCATCAGATTCTGAGTTCATTAAGATACAAATTAATGCACTGTGGAAGTTCAATACATTATTACTGAGGAAAATATAAACTGAGAAAACTAAATAGAGGAATTCACCTTCTTAGTACTGAATAGAGGTGATCTGTTTAATTCATGCTATGCAGAGACATTTCAAATGATGAACAGACTCCTATAATAGAGGTAAATCAAAATATACTATAAAATCTGTAAATGAATTATAAAAACTCCCTAACATGGAAGAACAATAGATAAGGGCAGAAAATTCCACTTTGTAACTTTGAGGAACAAAAATAGTTAATCACTTGTCATAGGTAAAATTAATCCTTACTCAATCTACCTTACAATTTTCAAACAGAATGAATTTTCTGGCTATCATATCATCTAGGAATTGCCCCATGTGTTTTAGTCTATCAGTTGAAAAATATTCAATTGATTATGATGGATGGGCATAAAAATTTGCCACAGTTCTGATTGATTGAGGAGAGAAAAGCTTGATAAATGCAGTGAGACAGGATGTCTTGACTATTTTTGCAAACTTATTCACTTGTGTACTGGGTACATATTATCATTTATTCTAAGAAAATTTTTATTGCCTACTAATCGACATACATTTTACTTCAATTTTTGACTGAAAATGCCAATGATAATTTCATGCCTGAAATGATTATATATAGCAACAGAGAAAGACAACTAACAAAATCATCAACTTTATAGCTTTCTCTTTTAAAAAGTATTGACATTCCAAGATTTATCTCTACCTTATGGATATCAATATTATATGTATCTTAAATGTGTAAATATAGAAAATGTCTACATTATGACTATATCTAGTAAATATTCTTTTAATATTTTATATTAATCTAGTAGCACTCCTTAATTATTTTCACAGAACTGTCATTTAAAAAAATTACTGAGAAATTAATTACACCTGTATAGTTTTTCTGATTTATAAATCACATTTTTCTGCCAGAATGGTTAAATTATATATTACAAGTCAGACCAAGGAAAATGCAATTTTTTATTTATATTTTATTTTTTAATGTATACAATCTATCAGCCTGGTGTAATTCAGACCAACCAAATAGAAAGGAGTTTTACAAGGGAAGAAGTCTTGGTCTTATATACTTCAGTTTTAATCATCATTATATTTTAGACAATCTCTCTCTTTTTACAGAATCTCTTTTTTCCAAAAGATATCCTCTTTAGTTTCCCCCATATTCAAGAGGTAAAAAAAGGGAGGGGGGGATCTTTTAATATTTTTTCTTAACCTTACATGCTATGCTGATCCAGAACCAATGGCTCTCAGGTCCCTTCCCTGCCCTCCCTGCTCTGTTTGGTCCAGCATAAGGCCTGATCTTTGCCCATTAGTTTTCCTTGGCTTCACTTTCAGCTCGTTCCAATTTGTTTGGAGTTTGCGAGAGATGATAAGAGTAGTGGTTCCTCAAAAAATTAAATATAGAACCATGTGATCCAGCATTTCCACTTCTGAGTGTTTATCTAAAAAACAAACAAAAAATAAAACCCACCAATTCTATGTTCATTGCAGCATTATTTGCAGTAGCTACAATGCTATCTTTGTTCTTGTGTCTGTTTTTACATATAAAACTCTTCATGCTGAGAATATATATATGTATTCTCAACAGACTATGAATTCATTAAAATCAAAATGAATACACTGTGGAAGTTCAATACATTATTATAAGTAAGAAAATAGGGTATATATATGCACACAATGGATATATGTATACATAATACACAGCTTTAGGGTGATCCCAGCCCTTGGACTTCCACTCTTCTACGAATTGTAATGTTTTTGCTGCTACTGCTAATCTCTGAGTATCCTCAGTTTCCCTCTTTGTCTTCTTAGCTCTTCCATAACCTGAAAAATACTTCTCTATTAAATTATCCATATTTTAACTATCATACTTTGAATACTTATGACCCATACTTCATTCTGAAGGACTCTGAATGACATCTCCAACTAAAATATTTTCATAGTTGCCTTGAGTGCCATGCTGGAATGTATTTTAAGGCTGCACGGTGGCCCTGGTTCAGTGCTGGAATCAATTATGAATGCCTGTATGGATGAGGACATGACATGTAACTGCTTACATGCCATACAACTGCTGTAACTGCTGTAGTAGCCAATCTGAATTAGGGTTAGGGTTAGGGTTAGGGTTACAGTTTGGTCTTGGTATTACAGTTTGCCATCGTAATTTTTAACCTTAGTAGGTATAATCTTAGAAAAGTCTCTTCTTCAAGGAGCACGTATTTTATAAAAATAATTTTTTTTTATTTTGGTTTTTCAATTACAGTTGTCCCCTTTTCCCCCAATAAAAATAATTTTTATTGTACAAGTTTTTGAAATTTAAGGCCCTCATTGCCTTAAATCCAGGCATTCTTAAGCTCATAAAATTAGGTTTCCACATTTTGGCAAGTGCAGGAAATGAGATGAGAACCTCTATCTGCTCTATCAGGGTCGTTTTTGCTGTAACACATTACCATAAACTTAGTCAGTTAAAACCACTCAGATTTATCAAATGAATTCTGGAGAGCCGATGTCTCACTGGGCAAAATCAAGGCATCAGCAGAGCGATATTACTTCTGGAGGCTATGACGGACTATGTGTTCATATTTTCAATCTCCTAGAGGCTGCCCACATTGTTGGCTTGTCACATCCGTTTCATTTTCAAACTTAGCAATTCTGTCTCTCTGACCTCTGCTCTGTCCTTACATACCCTTCTTTGATTTTGATCCTCTTCTCTGTTTCATATAAAGGCCTGTGTGATTACATTTAACATACACACGTAAGTAGAACAATCTCCCAATTTGAAGAACCTTACCTTAATTACATCTGCAAAGACTCTTTTACCATATAGTGGCATAGTCACAGGTTCAAGGGATTCAGAGGACAAGGGCTTTTCTGAGGGGCCATTATTCCATTGACCACAGAATCCAAATCTACTGAAACATACATCACAGGTACTTGGCCTCTATGGGACATAGCCTTCCCATTGTTATAATGTGTTATTGGACTCAGTCTAACTGCTTAACAATAACTATTCTTATCCTTGCTAGAGAATCTAAGGAGAAAACTATTTTTTTCTAGAATTAAGATAGAATGCATACTCTGAATTTGCTTCACCATTTCTCAGCTACTTATAGTATTTCCTGTGCTTCCTTCTCTGAAAGGTATTGTAAATAATTAGAATTATTTATTTCTTAAGTGTTTGGTAGACCTCACCAGTGAACCCATCTAGGCCTGGTGCTTTCTGTTTTGGAAAGTTATCAATTATAGGTTCAGTTTTTTTCACAGATACAGGCTTATTCAAATTATCTATTTGTGTGTGTGTGTATGTGTGTGAGAGAGAGAGAGAGAGAGAGAGAGTTTTGGCAGATTGAGTCTTTCAAGAAATTGGTCCATTTTATCTAGGTTATCAAATTTGTGGACATAGAGTTATTTGTAATTTTTTATTATCATTTTAAGGTATATAGAATCAGTAGTATTTCCTTTTTCATTTTTATATTGATAAATTCTGTCCTCTCTTTACTTAGTCTGGCTAGCCTCTTACAGATTTTATTGATTTTTTTCAAAGAATCAGCTTTTTATTTCACTGCTTTTCCCTATTATTCCCTGTTTTTAATTTCATTGAATTCTATCCCAATTTTTATTGTTTCTCTTCTTCTGCTTATTTTGGATTTAATTTGCTCTCCTTTTTCAATTTTTATTAAGTATATTGCTTAACATGCAGTGCAAAATACCTTACAATGAAATTATATATATATATATATATATATATATATATATACACACACACATATATGCACATATATGTAATTCCTAAGTTATGTTCCTAATTCATAAAATATATATCATTATAAATGGGTAAACATGTATAATTAAATACCGTTGCTTTAAGAAGGATAGGGTAGCTACCTAAATAAGAATCAAGGAAACAAGCTTATGTTAATAAATGTCTAGCACTGAACTAGGATCTTTGGACATTTATAAATATCATCCCATTGGATTTTCACAGATTACTAAATTTTAGAGAACACAATTTAGAAAATGACAGGTTCCTGACTTCAAAGTCTATTATATTTCCACGCATGAAACTCTTTGTCCCACAAACACAGCAGAAGATCATGTTCCATCTAGCAGGTAATGGTGATGATTGTGACTCACGCTTAGTGAGATTTAAATTACATAAATCCTTGCTGCCTTAAAATTAATCTTGGGCACCTAAACAAGTCAACAGCTAGCATCGCTCCAAAATTTATTATGTAAACAGAAGGGGTTACTTGTTACTTAATTTTAATGTAAATACTACTCAAAGACTTTGTTTCAGTTTAAATCTGGGAAGGTAATTTTGCATGGCATTTGAAAAGTTAGTCCTTTGTGCTTTGCTGTATTGGCTATGGGGAAATTAAATGATTTAGGATTTTGGCAGAACTGGACACTTGATATGGTCGTAACTATGCTATAATCAGAAAAGGGAGAATGAGACCATGAATGCCATATTGTGAGGTGCTCTGGTGCAACTGTAACTCTGGGAGTAGGGGGAGAAATGAATGAACTGCAAAGATATTTTTTAAGGAAAAATGTTAAAATTGTCAACATGCAATACAATATATTCATGAATTACATCGCCTATAATTACTGCCACTTCAGAATAAAAGGACTATTTCTGAAAAAAAGGAACTAGAAATTTCTTCAACTATTGAAATGTGAAGAACTGAAAATATGTTTACTGATTCTCCACATTATGCTTTTGTAACAATCTGCATGTCTTCAGCAACTTCAGAAGCAAATAAATAGTCATGTGAGATTATAAAGAATAAATCCTAAAGGCTGATAAAGAGTAATATTAGTCTCCTGGAATGTGCTCTCTCTCTAAGAGATTCCCAACAATAAAATCAATAAAATTAAGTAACAGAATTTATTTTCTAAAAGTTAAATTGGAAAACATGGCCCTGAAAGCTTTAAGAAAAATGATGCTTGATAAACAATACTTAAAATTTAATCAATGTAATTCCTCTTCCATGACAGACAGACCTTCATTAAAGTCTTGCAGAAATCTTTTTTGAATTTAGTTGTGGAATGAGAAAATTTCAAGGCAAATTGGGGCTTGTAATTCTTATCAAAATAAAATGAGCATAATAAGCAAAGAAATATAATTTAATTAATGAAAGAAATTGAGCCAGAGGTAATCATCTGATCTTTTGCAGAAATCTTTGAGATGTCATTATTCTTTCCACGGTACATAAAATGGGCACTCAGTCGAATCTTGCCAAGATGATAAGGGGTAGAGTAATCCTAGCTAATAGCTGAGTTGTAAATTTTGTGCCTTTTACATTTTTTATATTATATTTAAATTCCAGAGCACAAGGATTCACATAATTTTATAGTATAACTTATTATTCGAGGTCAGTCCAGAAGGTATCCAGCCATGTAACCTGAAAAAGCGAGACATTTATTCAAAAAGATATAAGGTACAAGAAACATTGTACATAGGACAACGATGCCTTGGTCCCCTTCAAAGTAGGCACCTTGAGACCTCACACAGTTCTTCCAGTCGCCATCAGCTGCCGCATCATATTTTCCTGAATCTCATCGACAGTCTGAAATCTCTTCCATTTCAAATGTATTTTTAGTTTTGGGAAAAGCCATAAGTCACAGGGCACTAAATCTGGGCTGTAGGAGGGCAGAGTCACCTGGGTGATGTGACATTTCACCAAAAATGCTGCACGAGATGTGATACATGAGTGGGAATATTGTCATGGTGAAGCTGCCAATCACCATTGCCCATAGCTGTGGCCTTGGAATCATTCCAATAGTTTCTGCAGAAGAATGTTCAAGCTTAATGCAAAATTGAATGTAGATTTGTTGTTTTACTTGCTCAGTCATTTTGAATGCAATGGCCACACAGTACGCATGTTCACTCAAGGGCATCTACCACCCCAATTGACTAGTACAGTGAAGCCATCATTGTTCCTTCATGCGTCCAGTCCACTCTCTTTGGCTGCCAGGTTACATCAATGCCACTCAAACCACTTATTATATTAACAATAGCCAGACTTTTTCTGGACAAACCTCATACATGTTTCAATATTTGGTCCCAAGACCATACATAGAATCAAGCATGGGAGGAATAATTGCGAATTTATATTTTATTTCTCTTGCTACAAAAGAAAAGTAATTTTAATGTATGACTTATTATTTTGGTTAAATATCTGCAAGACTACATATGAATTTTAAGTTAGTAGTAAATTTAGAAGTGTGCATTTTTACTTTGAAATAAGTATAGTCATAAGAATTCTTCATAGCGGAATTGATTTAAAATTTTTTAAAGGATTACATTTGTGGGATGTTCAGAAAATGTGAGAAAGCTTTCATTGGTACTCTAATAACTGCGTCAACACTCTGGAAAAAATGTAGTTCTCATTGCATCTTGGAGGCTGACAACTGACTTCAGCTGATGTCAGAAGAGAACAAAGCACGTCAGAGAAAAATTGAACAGTGTTACAACTTTAGTTTTCCGGTGCAGTTGGAGAAAGATATTTCCTAGATATAAATGTTCAAAAGAAATCTAAGTGGGAGATATTCTGTAATGGTAAATGAAGTTGAATGGTCTCTTCATGGGCCAAATAGTTAGATTTTATTGTATTCTAAACGGTTTTTGATTTAAAACTTCTAGCACAGATAAAAATCTTAAAAGAAGTTTAAAAGTACAGCTTGAACATCTTTATTATATAAAATTTGACCTTAATAGTTCTCTATTGAACTCTGTAACCATTTTATTATTATTGGAGAGTACTGTATTGAATCTCTAAAATCATACAAATTACTTGTTCACCAAAGTCAGCTTTAAAATAATGTTTAAATAAGCTAACACATTTATGACTGACATAGTACTAGAAAGCAAACCTTTATTAACTGCTTATTTTTGTCTTTTATATTTTCAGTTTCTTACTGTTTGCTGTAAATGAAATATTAACAATGTTTTAAAATCTGTAACCTTCCAGTTAGTATTAAAAAATATGGCCTTACACACTTTACTATATTCTGTATATACGACAAATGACAGGACCCTGAAAGGATTTATAATTGTGTATGACAAATGACATGATTTGCTGGCTGAGGGAATTAAGGGTATGACTTTTCCTCAGATGTTTTGTTCAATGTCAAGTATATAAAAATGGAATTAATTCAGATAACAATGAAGAAGAATTCAAGGGGCTCTAAATTATTCGACAAGACACATGATGGACGGTAGCATGGCATTTTAAAATAGCAAAGAGTGGGCTCAAGGGGAGTTAGGTATATCTCCTCAGTATTTGAAAGCCTGTCATCAGTAAGGGGATTAATGTCTGCTTTAGATAAGTATTTCAAATATAGAGTTGTGTTTAAGTGAAGGCAGGGTTTTGTGCCAAAGGGGTCCAAGTATGTCTGCTACCAGAGATGATGAGTACCCAGCCCCTATTGGTGATAAAACATTGATTTTATATACATTAAAGAGGAAAGTTTTGAAGGACATTTAATGCTTCTGTAGGTAGTATCTATCTGGTGCTATTTATCAGAAATAATCTGACTTACTCCATTTGAGCAACTAGTTGGCTCAAAGATAGAACATTGGCCTGAGCGTGCATGGGGGTATGTCTATAATTCACTCACTGCAGTGACTGGATTGATGAAATCGTGAGTTACAATGACAGTGTGAAGACTGAGACTTTGCTGATATGGTATGGGTGTTGAAATTTCTATAGTAAATTGGCTGAACAGAGTATGAATTCTTTTAAAAAATCCAGCTATTTCTGACAAAAAATCTTTCATGTCCTTAATACTCAATTGCAAGTTAAAATCAAGGATGTTAAACATAATTCATTAGAAGAATAGAGGATCTTTTAAGTCAACTTTATGTAGATTGCAGTTTCAGCGCAGGCATTTGCCAGCTGTTGCCTATACCGCTTAGATGGATTATAAACAGTATTTAAGTGTTAAGTTAAATGAGATATGTAATAGACCTATTCAATATCTGACACATATTATGGGTTCATAAATGTTCATTTTATTTCAAATGAAATTATTTTAATTCCAGCAGATTAAAATAATAATTTTCATTAATAGTCCACAACATATAATTCAAGTATGTTTCATAAAATAATGTCTTCTACATTTACTTCAATTTACTTACCTCCCACCCTCAATCCATCCTATGTCCTATGGATACCAGGCTAAGCTTGTGGAAGCAAAAGCTGTTTTTAACTCTTTTATCCCTGCACATTGAGTTGTAACTAATGAATATGAACCACATTGCTTCAGACTAAGTCCCAATTACGCCCAATTGAAAATAATGTAAATATAACTGCAGGAGCACCCCTACTCTACTCCACCTGAAATATCTGACTGCCTTCTGTGCTCAAACTGCCTCTTCCTCTTCAAATTTTTTTAATTACACTTGACATTCAGTATTATATTAGTTCAAATTACAACTTCTTACAGCTGACAGAGAATTTCCAATCCTTCTGTCAAAAATCCCTTTAATTTATGGAAGTCAGAAAAGTTCGATAGAGACAAAGGAAGTCTCCAGTGCAGAGTGTTGGACTCTTGTCATGATTTCTGAAGGACGGAAGAAGTCAGAGAGGTTCTGATAACTAATTAAAATACTCAACAGTCCCTAGGACAACAATGACAGTAGTTTTTCATGCCATGAGTAAGTATGTTTTTCTTCTTATGTGTGCTATATGTAACTTATCTCCATTCTAAAATAATTAGTAAAATTGCATTATATTCTTAGCAAGCCATTTGTTTTATACCATAAAGTATTTGGTGTTATTTCCAAAAATATGATTTTACAAATTCTAAACTTCTTGTTTTTATTTAGTTGGTAAAGTGAAAGAAACTGCAATTGACTTTTCATCTATTTCAGATATCAGAATTTTGAATTAATAGATTCACCCAAATGTGGACAGGCTCTTACATTTTAATTTAATATGTAAAGTCTGCATTTTTGATTCTCTATAAGTACAGATAGTTAATGATTGCCTAATTTAAATAAATGCAGATTTTTATAACCTACTTAAAATTATTAAGCATCTGTTTTTGTCAGCAAGTATAAATCTTAGTTAAAATAATAAAAGTAATCTTTTTAAAAACATATACCTTTTCTTTCCTGGAAAATATTATACCTTTCTATCATAAAAATATATTTAATTACGGAAAAATTTGAAGTATTTGAGTTAGAAGATGAATAAATACATAGTGATTTACAATATGACTACCCAGTGATTCGTCTCAGTGTATAATTATAGTGTATAATTTTAAGCTTTCAAATACTATTGTGGTTATTTTCTCTTCTATTTCTTCTCTATTTTTTTCTTTTCCTCTACCTTTCCCTTTTTTTTGAATTACTCAACCTTAAAGCCATTAGTTGAGGGCAGAGCAACATGGATATCATTTGAGAGGTGTCCTGGCTGATATCGGAGCCAAGCACAGTGGCCGAGAAGCTGCTTGGCCTAATGTGCAAAAGTCAAGGAAAAGCACAGAGTGCATCCACATGGACACCAAGCCTGGCGCCGGCTTTTGGAATGCTAGTGGAGTGAAGAGGAGACCCACCCAGGGTATGGCCTACTGTGAGGAGTCAGAATCTGAGCAGAGTCAGGAAGGCATCTCCCCAATGAGGGGTGTCTGAAACCAAGTAGACCAAAGAGGTTGTCCAAGTCTGTGGACAGCATGATGCAGTCTGGCAGGGTCCAAGTGAGGAAAGAAGGCAGCTCATGCCTGGAAGTGTCCCAGCGTGGGATTGCAGAGCCAAAGTGTGGTGAGAAATATGTCTGCTCAGGGGGGTAACCCCCCATGGAGAGGCGAACCCAGATGTAGAAAGTACGTCAGTGACTACATGTGAATTATCAGAGCCTGAGGGAGCTACAGAAGACAGTCCAAGTAGAAGGAGGCCTGGCATGGTGTGTCAGACTCTGCTGATTGGGAAGGGCCTCTGTGCAAATGCATAGCACACAGTACTGTGTGGGAGTTAGAGCAGGAAAGAGACAGAGGAGTAGAGGATACTGACAATTCATGGGGGTGGCATGAAATGAAGTGACAGAATTCAAGGTGACCTAGTGCAAAGAGTCAGAGCCTGAGGAGGGAGAAGAACATCCGTGGGGAGGTGTGGCCAGACAAGCATGTCAGAGCCCCAGCACAGTGAGGAAGGTCTTCACGTGGCATGGTGCTGAGGAGCAGCATTGTAGGAGCCCAAAGGTTGTGAAGTGCTTCCCCAAGGAGCAATAGCCCGAGGTGGAGATCCAGAGCCTGGGAAGGTGATTATGTGGGATGAGAGCGCAGTGAAAAGGTGGCAGAACCTAAAATGTTGCGGAATTTTCCATAAGGGAGCGCAGCCTAACGAAGTTATTGAGCGTGAATGAGTAAGGGAAGCATCCTAAAGTGGGGGCAGCCAGATAAGGTGCCAGAGTGCATGAAGAACAAAGAGAATGCAGAGTCCCATCAGGTAGATGAAGGTGACCATGCAGAAGGGTGGTCTAGCATGAAATGCTGAAGCCTTAATAGGGGGAATGATAATGTTTACATGGGGAGGGAACATCTGGGAGGGAACGAGAGCCTCTGTGGGGTCATGAAGGGCTCTGGCAAAGGAAAGGGTGTTGTTAGATTTGAGAGGATGGATCAAATAATAAACATATTAAAGATAATGGCAGTAGGTTTCTCATTGTTTAGGAAGAGAGTTATTGAAAGGAAGAAAATTACTGCTTTGTCACTGGATGCATCAGCATGCACTCATGACTTTAAATATATAGAAACAGATGGAAAAATATAAATAAGATTTTGCCTCTGTCCACAAAGGAATAATTTCTAAAAGATATTCATTGTATCATAAACAACTGGAAAATTCGACCAAACAAAGGTGAGGAAAAACAATTCTTAAACATTTGACAACAATAAATGCAGGAATTTGTTTATTGAAACCATATTACCCTTTCTTCGACTTCATCCTACATAGGCGTTCTCCTGATCTTTCTCAGGCTATGAAGCCCTTTGCAGCTTTTGGGCTCCACGCCCTCATACCTGGGCCACCACTCTGTGTGAAGATGTTCCTCAGCAGGTTAGCAAAACTTGAAGCCTAGAGACAAAGTCTAGACAGTGGAAGTCGATAAAATGAAAAAAAAAAAAAAAGAGTGCTCCCCCCACCAAGGACGATGCTGAATCAAGTATATATCCACATAAAAAAAAAAGAAATGCATTTAGACAGGCTTTACATGCTTCACAAACTTAAATAGATGATAGAGCAAATGTAAAATGCAAAAATTATAAAATTACTAGAAGATACCATAGAAAAATGGCCTTGGATATCTATACTCCCAAAGGCACAATCCGTGGAAGAAAGTGAAAGAAGTCAATCTGAAAAGGCGGTATACCATATGATGATACCAACTCTCGCTGTTCTGGAAAAGACAAACTATGAAGGCAGTGAAAATATCAGTGGGATCAGTGGGTGCCAGGGTTTAGGGAGAAGGGATGAATAGGTGGAGCACATAGGTTTTATATTATAATGGTGGGTATATGCCATAATACATTTGTCAAAACCATAGAATGTACAAAATCAAGAGCGAAATCTGATGTAATCTATACTTTTGGGTGATCATGATGTGTCAGTGAAGGTTCATAGATTTTAACAAGCATGCTACTCTGATACTAGATGTTAATAGTGAGGGAACTTTGCATATTCCAGCATGGTGTATATGGAAAAATCTCTGTACTTTCCACTGAGTTTTGCTGTGAACCAAACAGGGCTCTAAAAATATAAAATCTATTATTAAAAAATTCAACTGAGAGACTGAAGCAAAAACTATAATAATGCACATGTGGTTTCAAACACACATAGAAGTGAAACATATGGCAACAATTGAAAAAGTGTGGGAGGGAGAAGTGACAGAGTAACATCATAAGATTCTTAAATTTATATAAGAACACAATATTTTTGAAAGTAAAATGTGATAAATTGAAAATGCATAGTGTAACTCTAGAAAAGTCACTAAAATTGAAACAAAGGAGATTAGTTACATAGCCAGTAATTAACAAAATATGCAATACAAACACACTCAATTCAAAACACATGGAAAAGAAAAAAAATGGTGAAGGTCCAAAGACCAGATAAATTAGAATCAAATAGCAAAAGTTATAGCAAGGTTGAGCATATACATTTATATATAAGTGTATTGTTAACGAGAAAGTTTTCTAAGGGTTTGAACATTGTAATTAAAAGGTAAATGTAATCAAACTTGTTGAAAAAAACTGAACACAATTACATGTTACCTATAAGAAAACCATAGTAGATATATTTTAAGTCATATTAGATTAACAAATCAACATTCAGAAAGCAACATCCTATGCAAACACTAATCATAAGAAAGTTGCAGTGCATATATTAGTATCAGACAAATTTGGCTGAAAAGTAGGAATAATCTATGTGTAAAAAGGAGTATTTCATAAGAATAAAGGTGTTCCTTCATTCAGGTGTGACAATCCTTAAATATGTGTGTACCTAATGCAAAAATTTCAACATAAATGAAGCAGTTAATGACAGTTTTAGAGAAATGCCAGAATCATCTAGCCATAGCCAAATTTATCCTTAAATAACTAGAAAGGGGACAAAATATATGAAGCATGATTTTTAGACATTGGAAAACAGTTAGTTTAGGGCTCTCATCTTTGTTAAAAAGGATAAAAATGAGTGGAGCATTATGATTTTTCAGCGTGCTGCTTGTGGGTAGTTTACCGTCTGGAGTGCAGCGAGGCACAACTCAGAAATGCTTTTGTGCTTTTGTAGAACTGAAAAGAGTAAGACTGGAGCTTGTGGGACAGGCACAGGTAAGATTTGCACGGCATAGCCTCTAATACAGGATAAAGCAAGCCTTTTTCCCTCCTGATTTTAATTGTACTAAAATGTCGATGGTATTGAAAAGGGAAAAAAGAATAATAAAGTTTATAACTTGATCTAGTTATGTAACACAAAATATAGTGATTTAAATTGTCCATGTCAGTCACAGATAAAATATTTGTCATTTTTTGCATTGTAATTTGTTTTTATAGGAGGATTTTACACATTGATTGTATACACTGATTCTGTGATGTGGTTGCGTGCAGCTGGATTTGGTTGTTGTAAGATAGTAAGTAGCTTGCTCGCTATCAACTTGTGTGAAATATAGAAACTATGGCTGAGTAGCTGCAATGTAATCATAGGCTTCATAAGTTATTTGATCATAAACTTAATATTAAGAAATAATAACATGGCAACGTTGTATTTATTGAAATATAATCCTTAGGTCTGGGGCAGCAAAACTAATCCTGCTCTTTTCTGCTTCCTTAAGACATGTTCGGTAATGTCTCCAGTCATGGGCAATTCACTTGCAGTGACATCGACACACTGGAGAACCGTGAAGAATATTGAAATGCAAAAACACTAATATTGTTTTAATATAAAATCAAATAGTAATAGTAATTAACATGTTTGTAACATTTACTATGTATCAGGCTGTGAGATATTGTCAAAGAGAAATAGTGCTGGATTAAGTTCAACAGGCAAGGAAGACTTTATTCAAAGACTATGGCAGTAGAGGTCAAGATTGTTACAACAGGGGAGAGAAACTGAACTCCTCTTCGTTGAAACAAGAGGAGGGAAGCTTTTTATGTACTGGGGTGAATTGGCGGGAACCTAGTGGAGGAAGTAAGGCTGGGAGGCTGGGCAATGTGATTACGCCATCTGTACTTGCTAATTGGTGCTTATCAAAGTTAGAATTTTTTCTTCCACAGAGACTGGGAAAAGGGGGCACAATCTTTTCTTTTTAAACTATTTCATTGAGATATGATTGAAATGTAAATATATAAAAAGCTTTACATATTTAATATCTACAACAAAGTGAGTTTGAGGAAAAGTGTATATCATCAGCACCATCAAGTTCCCTCCCTTCCCTACTATTATTATTATTATTATTAGTTGTAAGAATACTTACAAAAAGATCTATTCTCTTAGAAAAATATATACAGTACATTGTTCATTGTTGCTAGTTACAGCCACTATGCTACATAGTGGATCTTCAGAAATTATTCATCTTGCATAATTGAAACTTTGTAGCCTTTAACAATTTCCCCTTTGCTCATGCCCTAGCCCTTGACAACTGCCTTTGTACTTTATGCTTCAATATGACATTGACTATTTTAGATTACACGTGTGCATGAGATTATGCAATAATTTTCTGTCTGTGTCTGGCTTATTTCACTTAGTATATTGTCCTCTAGGTTACAAATTTCAGGAATTCCTTATTCCGTAAGACTGAATAATATTGCATTCTATGATAATACCATATCATGGCTATTGTGAATAATGCTACAAGCACACAGGAGCACAGGTATCTCTTTAAGATCCTAATTTCCAGTCCTTTGGGTAAATATCCAGAAATGAGATTTAAGGAGTCATATGGTAGCTTTACATTTAATTTCCATACTGTTTTTCATAATGACTGTTTCAATTTATAATCCCATCAACAGTATACCAGAGTTCCGTTTTCTCCACATCCTCGTCAAAACTTGCTCTCTTTTTAATTTTGTTCTTAAATAATAGCCATCTTAACAGTTGTGATGGGATATTTCATTGTGGTTTTGATTTACATTTCCCTAACGATTAATGATGTTGAGCACCTTCTCATATATCTGTTGGCTATTTGTATGTCTTCTTTAGCGAAATATCTATTCATGTGCTTTCACCCCTTTTTAACCAGATTATTGTTACTTCAGTATCTTTCTTGATGATGAAATTTCAAAGGATCACTCCCTAGTCCTTGAGAAAGACATTCCTGGATTGTAAAACTCATAAGAAACTAGGAGAAGATTGATACTCAAAGAGGCAGATGCTCTTTAAAAAAGGGAGGTCAGGAGTCTGTAATAAGGAAGAAATCTTTGTGAATTTTTAGTCATGCTGAGGAGAACATTAAGACTATGTTGGTCAGATAGCATATGAGCAGCACAGCAGTTAAATACACAGAAATGGGACAGACTGCCTGAACTGAAACACTGGCTAGCTGTCAAATATTAGACAAATACTTAGCCTCTCTGTGCCTCTGTCTTCTGACATATACAATGAGAATAACAACTAGGTTGCTTTAGGATTATATTGGTTAATATTTTAAATAAATACCCAACATTTAATAGGCACTTTGTAGGCGATTATTAAAAGTATACAGTATTGCATTTGGTCATTACAATAGCCTTATTCTTATTTTATTGATAATGGAAATGAGTCTGAGATGAAAAAAATTACCTTATAGATCCAGCCTATCTTGAAATACAGGAAGTCTCTGAAGCTGACACTGTTCTCTAAACTAGGAGGCACAATGTGCAGTTGACATTCAAGTAATAATTATGACAAAAATTCTAGTAAATTAGCTGTCAAGTAAAACTATGAAGGCAAATAATGGTCTTTAATTTTTAAAAACTATTTTGAATTCATAATAAAGTTACAAATGGAAATGTGCATTTTGAAAGGAATTTTATTTAGCCACTTGTTTATTATTTTCGACACTCATGAGAAAGAAAAAAATATTCACTAACCAGTTATTATGCGCTGACTATAAATAGCACTATAATTAATGCCTGGGCATTTCCCCCCTGTATTAGTTAGACTCAGCTTACAGTTTAGTGACATGAAAACGCAAACATGATAGATGCTTCTTCTTTTCATGCATAGAGTTTATTAAATATTATCTACTGATTAATAAAGGGAAGCTTTTAAAAAATAAGTCTTTTCAAAATAACTAAATAAATAGAATATTAAATCCAAAATTCAAGTAGAATGAATTATGATGATGTTAAATTGCATATTTCTGTTAAAATCACATGAGTGCATTATAAGAACACATACTAAAAAATATTTGCATGCAAAGGGAAGTACAATAAGATTGCCTTTACTAAAAAAAATTCAAGGTAGATCTAATCCATCCATAGATAAGTAGAAATTAATTATATAATACTTCTTTTATGATATTGCTTATATTCCATCTCTTTCAACTTAAATTGGAAGGAAAATTCATTTTTAAACATTAAAAAGGACCAAAAAAAGAGGCTGATCTTTACCAATTACCATGGCTAGAAGAGCAGAAGATGAAAAGGGAAATATTATTAGCATAGATGAATGGGTGTTTGACCTCATTAGTCAAGCTGTAGGGGACAATCAACATAAAGAACTTCATATCATCTTTGAAAAATAATTGTCTTTTTATGAACAGTTTCTCTGGCACTTTCTTCTGTTAAGAAGTCCTCTATTTGTGATGTCACAGATGCCATTATCCTCCTGGGGTGAAAACTTCTGCCTGGTTAATGGGGCTACTGAGAACATAAATCTGAACTCAAGTCAGCTAATACAATAAATACGTGGCTCGCCAGTGTGAGCAAGAGAGTCGAGTTGGAGTTGGAGGGAACAGGCACTCATAGATCATTTTTAATCACAAAACATGGACTGCTTTTCAAAAAGAATATCAAGCCGCTTCTTCAGTATCCACCTTTGTTTTTTAATCTATAAAATGGGGACACCCATCTTTATTAGAAAAACATGTTGAGAACTTTTTTCAATGTCTTTCTTTTTTAAGTTTTATGGAAGTTCACTTGGTATACAATAAACTGCATGTAGGAAAGTATACCTCATTGTCCTTAGGAACTGCTGATCAACTTTCTGTTACTAGAAATCAGTTTGCATTTTCCAG
This sequence comes from Furipterus horrens, assembly GCF_987537825.1. Lineage (NCBI taxonomy): Eukaryota > Metazoa > Chordata > Mammalia > Chiroptera > Furipteridae > Furipterus > Furipterus horrens. Next base: position 179,637,881 of record NW_028327174.1, on the reverse strand, counting down.
AATTTTGTATCAATAGACCCTTATACTGCATACTGTTTTTTCTGCTTTCTATACTTAGAATAACTATTTTGAGGTCCATTTATGTTGTAACATGTATCAATAATGTGTTCTTGTCTGTTCCTTACTAGTATTCCAAAGTATGGATATACTGCAGTTTATTCATTCACCTTTTTTAAACCCTTATATTTTTATAAACCTGTTGGTGGTTATTTAGATTGTTTTCAGTTTTTTGGATACTTATAAAGCATATAAGGAATTTTTAAAAAATGTAAACCTATTACTTTGCCTATACATTTCCTCTAGTCTACCTGAAAAATTGATATAATGGTTGTGACTTTAAGTTTTTTTTTTTTTTTTTTTTTTAGATTTAATGTTTTTTATTGATTAAAATATTACATTTGTGCCAATTTCCCTTCCCTCTGCTCCCCTCCACCCGGTGGCCCCCCTCCCTCCAGTTGTCCCCCCCTTTTAGATTATGTCCATTAGTTGTGCATACAGTTCCTCCCAACCTCTCTCCGTCTATTCCATTCCCTCCTACCTTGATCCCCAATTCCTATATCATCTCCCTCCCTTTCCCCATTCCCCCTCCCTGTTGACCTCCCCCCAATATGCTTCCCATACCCACAGTTCCTCTTCCACTCTCGTTGCCTATTTAGTTTGCCTTTGTTTCATCTCCCTAGCTTCTGTTTTTTTTTTAAACCAGTCCCTTTAACATCTCATATAACAGTGGTTTGGATCTAATGAACTCTTTCAGTTTTATTTTGTCCTGGAAACACTTTCTCTGTCCTTCTATTCTGAATGACAATTTCGCTGGATAGAGTATTCGTGGTTGTAGGTTTTGGATTTTCATTACTTTGAATATTTCTTGCCAGTCTCTTCTTGCCTGTAGGGTTTCCCTTGAGAAGTCAGCTGATAGTCTAATTGGGACCCCTTTGTACATAATTCTTTTCTTCTCTCTTGCTGCTTTTAAGATTCTCTCTTTATCTTTAACTTTTGACATTTTGATTATAATGTGTCTTGGAGTGGTTCTCCCTGGGTCCAGTCTCTTGGGAACTCTCCTTGCTTCCTGGACCTGCAAGTCTATTCTCTTCCCCAAGTCTGGGAAGTTCTCCTTTATTATATTTTCACTCAATTTTTCAAGTTCTAGTTCATCTTCCTCATTCTCTGGCAAACCAATGATTCTTATGTTGGGCCTTTTATAGCTGTCCCAGAGGTTTCTGATCCTCTCATTGTTGCTTCCCATTTCCTCTCGCTGCATTGGTTGACTGCTTGTTCCTTCTCCATATTCCAGTTTGTTGAAATGAACTCTGGATTTTATTTCCTTTCCTTCTGTCTCGTATGCGGTTTTGTTCCTTTCGTTATGAAAGTTTTTCGCTTCTTTCATATCTTTTTCCTGCTCTTTTGTGAATTCTGTAAGCCATCTGTTAACAATGGCCCAGAACTGAGCCTCTGACAGGTTTCTTATCTGTTCATCTGTCAGGTTCTCTATCTGCTGTCTGGTGAGTTGTGTCACCAGGATTTCTATAGTTGTCTGCCTCATTTTGACAGATGCGTTTTGTTTTCTTGGGCCGGCTGTAGGGGGGGCAGTGCCTGTGTACGCATCACAAATCAGCGACCGGCCGGCGCCTGCCTGTCCGACCTATTTCGCAGCCCTGTGGTGCTTTCTTTGGGGGCGGGGGTCCAAGATGGATTCACACAGTTATTCAGCTAGGAGACCGGGATCCGTCCTCCCGCCCCCCTGGGCCTCACTGTTCAAGGCGATGCGGCGGCCGCTCTCCCCAGCTCCGGAGTCGCGCACCGGCAGGGTCTTGGCCGCAGCCGGGACTCCTCGCCGGGGTCGCGCACCGCCAGGGGCTTGACGGATCCGGGATTCCTCGCCGCCCGCCGCTCCGGGTGCAACCGCAAACAGCACTGCCCTCTTTAACTCTTACCTGCCCAAATGGCACCGCTGGTTTATAACTTCATATGTTGGACTTCCGTGTAGTTTTATTTTCTGGAATTTCTAGTTATCCTTTGTTTTGAAGTAGTTGTATTCCTCTCTAGTTGTAGAGGGAGACCTAGCGTGTCCGTCTAAACCTCCATCTTGGCCGGAAGTCCTGTGACTTTAAGTTTTAATGATATCATGGTAGTTCATAGTTCGTTAACAGAATATGACCAAACTAAGTCAATGGTGTGGATAAATTTTTATTTTATATTTTGAAATCTTTCAGTGTAATTAAATAAAAATCTTTAAGGTGACCAGTTAGTGGGTATTTATTCTTTCATTTTATCAATATTACCTCCATGATTCCCAAATAGAATCCCATTACACAGTTTTATATTTAAGGGAATCTTATGCTCTATATATGATAGGAACATGTTATTTATACATTGGGGCCGTTATTCTATCTATTTTGCATCACCAAGCCAGGCAGAATGAAGGTTTTTTTAATGGTATTTGCAGGGCATACAAATTTAGAGTTAATGATGGTCACGGTAGATAAGATCTAATGGCTTCATTATTAGGTATTATTATAGTGGTCACTGTAGTAATGACTTGGATATCTTTTCATATAAGTATGTTTATAAATCATTAATTTAATTTAACAATGTGAAGGTCACAGTAACCTTCACAAGAACATTTTAATGGATATATGAAGAAGATAAACACCTAACTGGAATGAAAGAATCCTTATAAACTTCTTTATAGTTTAAGACTGCAAGATATTTGTGGATATTTATGTTACATATGATTTTTCACACACATACACACACACACACACACACACACACACACCCCTTCCTCAAATGCATGCCTCTATTCATTCTGTGACTCAAATCATATTGGGTCACTTACTCTTTCCAAAAGATAGTACCATTCCCTTCTACTTGCCTCAGCTTTTCTATTCCCCTTGATTATTCAGCCCCGAGTCATTGCTATTTTTCATTATGGGAAAAATAATTTATAGTCATATACAGGAATCTTCTCCTTTAATAATTGTGATTTATTAACTTCTCTTTCATCCTTTTTTGTTTTTTTGAAAGTATAGTGAAATAAATGTTTTAAAAAATATCAATAATAAGTGCTATGAAATAAAATAGAAAGTAAAGGGACTGATGAGAAATATAGTTTAGTAATATATTATTTGAATAAGGTCTTGAGCTATGTAAAGGAATAAGCCATGGGAAGACATGAAAAAAAATGCAGAGAGAAACACACGTATAAAAGTGTTACTTAATGCCTTTGAAGAATAACAAGAAATTTTGTAAAAAGGTGTGGAGGTAGTATCAGAGACAATGGTAAGACACTAGGCAGTAATCAGAGCCTTGTAAATAATATTAAGATATATGACTTACTTCTCAGAGTAAAAGGGAATAACATTGGGACACATAAGTGATGTGATCTGATTTACATTTTGAAAATATTTGTTGTGTATACAGAAGGCTGTAAGGGAGATAAAGGAAGAAGTCAGGTAAACCTGTTAGAAAACATTGCCGTGGTTCAGGTACAGATAGTAGTTTTGTCTGGACTGGCTGTGGTGGAGGCGGTGATAAGCAGGCACAAATGACAGGGATTTTAAAGAGGAATCTACAGGCATTTTCTACTGATTCAATGGCATATAGATGCATGAATAGGTGAATGGAATGTCATCAAGATTCTATGCCTGGACCGAAAAGCAAGCAAACAAACAAAACAGAAACATAGATACAGAGAAAAAACTGATGGTTGCCAGATGGGACGGTGGTTGGGGGGATGGGTGAAATATTAGAAAAGGATAACAAATTCTTAGTTATAAAAATAGTCACCGGTGTAAAATACAGCATACGAAATATAGTCAATGATATTGTAATAATTACATATGGTGTCACATGGGTACTAGACTTATTGGGGTAATGATTTCATAAAGTATAAATGCCTAATCACTGTATTGTATACCTGAAACTCATAATATGGTATGTCAACTGTAATTGAATAATTTTTTTAATTAGATAAGGTATATCATGATGAAATGAGAAAGTGTAATCTATTGCTAACTGAATAAAGCTGGTTATAAAACAAAGAAAAATATCTGTGATATTTTATATTTAATATCAGTATCCAAACAACATCCTGAGTACAGATTATGTGTGATAGCAAAAAAGTCCAATACCTTCCTAATACTTCTGAAGAATCATAAAGAAAGTCTATTTTTTGCTAGTTGAGGCTTTTTATGTATGATTTAAAATTAGTCTTCAGTCATCACTGTCCATATCACAACCTACTATCCCCTGTTGCTCTATGCTTCACTCTCTAAATTTGGAAGACAGCAGCTGAATAATTTTGCCTTACTTCCTAGTTGATATGAAAATTAAATTAAACAATGTAATTAACCACATTTAATAATTTATAAGTGAGCATGCTTGCATGGAAAATTAGTTAAAAGGAACATGTATTTAGAGAATACAGTAATTTAGCAATTAGTAGCCATTCAATAAAATTATTTACATTGTGAGAGATACAGAATTCAACATATAAGGCAATATGCTTTGGAGGATAGTAATAAGAACTTAAGTAACAAAAGGTATGGTTTACATCCCTATACAAATCTTGTTAACTAAAGAAACATAGAGAAGTAATTTAGCCATTTTGGGCCTATTTCCTTAAATATCAATTAGTTATAATAAATGACATTATGAATTAAATTGCTGAATCCAATAAAGTTGAATGTCTCATATCCCTTTGTATAATTATAATTGAAAACCCCTGCCATCTGGATCTTAAGACATTTTATGGGCATTAGATGGTATAATATGTGATATGTGTTCCAATCTAGAAAATGCTAAACTAAAAATATGTGAATTAATATCCTGTTTGTAATTCAAAATAGGTGGCAAAATATGCTAAAGTAATAACATATTCTGGTTTTTTTATGATGTATGGTTGACTAATATAATGTTATATTAGTTTCAGGTGTACAACATGATTTGATATTTGAATCTATTTTGAAATGATCACCACTGAAAGTCCAGTTAACATCCATCATAATACATGGTTACATTTTATTTTCCCTTTGGATGAGAACTTTTAAGACCTACTCTCTTAACAAATTTCAAATATGCAATACACTATTATTAAGTGTAATCACCATGCGGTACATTATGTCTCCATGACAACTGGAACTTTGTGCTTTTTGTTTCCATTTCTGTATTTATTTGGGTCATTCAGAAAAGTCCTTTCCTGTACTTGATTTTTAGATTGAGTCTGAACATGTGAGTATAGCTTCTTATTTTCTCTGTTCTCTCAGTGAAGTTGCTAATTGCTTCGAAGAACTTTTGATTCTAGGAGAAAAACTTCATTGTTTAAAGGTGTCTATAAATCTCATGGACTCTGAAGGAATGTGGGAGAACCTCTTGAACAAAATAGGCTTCTGATGGGAATTGGTCTGTTCTGTTAGGTTGTAAATTGGATCTTTGATAGATTTATGGTTAAGTGCAATATTGTAGCATAGGAAAGGTAGGAAAAAATATAGGAAAGAGGAAAGAAAGAAAAATGAGGAAAAACATGCATTACTAATATAAAAGAAGGGGATTAAAGAAAAGAAATAAGAATAAGGAATTAAAGAAGTCAGCATTAGTTGTAGTGAAAAAAAAACGGAAGGGTATTCAAGCATATCTCTGGTTCATTTCAGATTTTTTTGCTAGTTATTTTTTTCTAGAATAAACAGTTCTAAACCAAAGTGTGCATTAGCTTAATACTCTCAAATATATTTTAAGGGTTACACTTATTGGACTACAAATTATCGATGATTTTAAAAATATGATTCCTTTTTTTAAATTGTTTATCTTTGTAGTTTGTTCATAGAGTTTCTATTATTAGAGTATTCATTTCAAACATATACATTCGTGCAAACACTAAGAGTATGGAGTCACCAAAAATCGTTTGCGATATATGTGCGCTAATAATTACTGGTAAATTCCTATATTACTGGTGTTCTATTATAATCGCTCACTTTTTTGGTCTCATTTAATTCAGAAAAAAACTGTTGGAAAATAAGAATTGAACCTCAGAGAGGACCTGTGTATCTTACAAAATCACAATTCAAAAAGCCAGAAATAAAATCTAGAGTTAAAATAATATTTTCCCGATTTTAATTCCAAGATGGCTTTGGTTATTTTTTTTGTTGTTTGTTTTTGTTTTTGTTATTTTGTTTTGTTTTTGTCTGATAGCCACAGTTGTTGTAAGGGTAATTTCTTCACCAGCAATTAAGCTTACTAGTCAATAATAAAGTAATTTTTAAGAATAGAGATGCCATTCTCTTTAATTCCCCAAACCTTTATGTCCTTAGAGAAAAATAACTGGCTAACGTACACAAGAATAAAATGGCAGTCATGAAATAAATGTAGAGTTTAATGAAACATAGAAAAGTAAATATATAAATTAGAACGTAATAGCTTAACGAGAAAAACTGATAAAAATAACTAAATTGTTGAATAGAGTACAAACAAAATTTCTCACAAGAGAATAGTTAAAGCAATAAAAATGAAAAATACTTATGAGATAGGGATAATATAAATGAAAGTTACAGCATGTGACAAACTGGAATATATCAATCAGTTTATCCATGACATGTTGGTGAAAATTGTTTTTTTCCAGGTATATTTTATTATGAAAAACATTTCATGTCAAGACTGTATGCATATATACATACTTACATTTCTCTTGGGTAAATACTTAAGAGTGGAATTGGTAGGATAACTTTATAAGACTGACAAAATATTTTCCTAATTCTTTGTGTGATTTTACACTCCAACTAGCAATATGTGTGAATTCCAATTTGTTCCTTCATCCTGCACGTTCAATTTTGTCAGTCTTTTTTATCACAGTATTCCTCTTTTTCTAATATAAGCATTTGTGCAGTCCACAAATGTTGTTTTTTCAGTCGTCGTAATTTATTCTAAATATTTTATTTTCATTTTTATTTCTCCATAGCTTATTTACTAGTGTGTTGATTAATCGCCTTATAATTTATTAATAATTTTTAACAATCTGATGTGGTCAGAAACAAAAGTTGCATGTTTTAAATCCTTTTAAGTTTGCTGAGGCCAGTTTTATGATCCAGCTTCTGGTCACTTCTTGTCAATGTCCCACATGCTGTTGAAAAGAATATGTGTGCCGACCTCGTTGGGTATAGTGTTTTTAAATGTCACTTGGTTAAGTGGGTTCATATCTTTGGGTCTTATAACTGTTACTGATTTTTGTCTATTAAGTTTTATCGTTTTATTAATTTTTCTATCAATCATTGAGAAATCAGTATTAATTCTCCTACTATATTTGTATTTGTCTTCTTTCAGGTCTTTCAAGTGTGATATCATGTATTATGAAGCTCTGTTATTATATATATAACATATAGGATTATATCATCATGATTTGGTCCTTTTGTCATTATGAAATGACTGGCTTAACTCCTAGTAATATTTGCAGACACAAAGTCTACTTTGTCTAAAGTAACTCAGCTTTCTTATGAGTAGTATATTTATGCTGTATTTTTATCTTTTACTTTTAAAATATCCATTATTACAATAAAATGAGAATCTTACACACAGCATATAGTTAGGCATTTTTATGCAGCCTGACAATATCTACCATAGTTAATTTTCAGACCATTTACATTTAATATAATTTGTATGTGGTTGGATTTAAATATTTCTTTTTATTTGTTTTCTAAAAGTGCCATCTATTTGTTCATCCAATTTTCTTAATGTATTATCTTATTTTGAATTAAGTGTTAGGGGAATTTTTTGTTTTGCTTCTTGTTTTTTTTTTTTTTTTTTTTTTTTTTTGTATTCTACTTTATCTCCTCCTTTGGCTTATTAACTGTACATTTTTTTAATGGTTGCTCTAGGGTTTATGGTGCATGCTTTTTATATATCATTGTTTCCCTTCAAATAACACTCACATTATGTCTAATGCAAAAACCTTATAAGAGCATACTTCACTGTTCTCCAAGTTCTTTGCTCTTTTTGTCATATATTCTAATCATATGTGTACTTTGAACAATCATTTGTGTTTTTAAAAATTTAAAACTAAAAAAGTAATACTTTTAAAAACTTATTTATACAATTATCATTTCTTACACTCCTTCTTTTGTAAAATTTCAAATCTCTATCTTGAATTATTTTTCAGTCTGAAAAGATTAAATATTTCTTGTGCAGAATTTCCTCAGATTTGTGTGTGTGTGTTGAATATGACTTTATTTTCTATTTTCACCAGATAGAAAATTCAGGGATGGCTTTTAAAAATACTTAAAATATCAACTCATTATTGTATTATTAATGTTTCACTATATTATAAATTATATATAAATTATAATAGCTTCTCTGATGATTATTTTGCATTTTATGTCCATAAATTTATAAGTAGATGGTTTTATTTTTCTTTCATAAATCCTTATACATTTTATTATTTTCTTGGCTCAGTGCATTAGATAAGACCTTTAGTATAACATTGAAAAGAAGTGCTATTAATGGAAACCTTTGTCTTCTTCCCAAATTGAGAGTAAGTTTTCATTATACAGCACCAAATATAACACTTGAGTTTTTATATATACACTTTTCCTAAAAAGAAAAGAAGTAATTTTCTCACTTTTATTTCTTAATATTAATAATTTGGTTTTCAATTTTTTTAATCAATCTTATGGCCAGATTTTCAATTTTGTCAGTATTTTCAAAGGACCTAAATTTTATGTAATTTCTTATAATTTGTTTTAAACATCATCAGAAATATAACAGAATTATTTCCTTCAAATTATCTTCATTAGTCTTACTAGCTTTTATTTTCTACCTTTTACAATAGACACTTAGATAATTTCTTTACTGCCTTTTTATTTTCACTTAAGCTTGAATTTATCTACTCGTTCAAGTTCAATATATTATTTCTTCATTATTATTTAGTTGTTCTGCTATTACCTTTTCTCTGGGACTTTGCCCTTTTAAGCTTTAGCTGCCTTGGTATCCTTGAATTTATTATTTTTCTTCCTATTCTGGTAACACTTCCCCAAATTGTTGAGGTATTGGGAGTGTCTCAAGGAAAACACATCCAAGAACACAGAATTCACCTTGCTCGTTTCCCATTTTCCAGCATCATGGCCCCTTGCTGACTAGCAAGTTATCTCTGAGGACTGTAAACAGAAAATGTGAGTGTGTATCTGTGTGTGTGTGTGTTTCATCTTTAATTTCTGTTCCTCAGTGTAAATGTTCTGATATAGGACATTCTTTTTCTCCTCTTTTACATGGAAAGTGTCCTCGGTGGTTTACTATTATAACATAGTAAATATGGTACAGAATGTCAAAATGGGGTCATCATTCTATTTAATAAAGAATAAACATTCCTGTAGTTGGAACAATGACTGAGGGAGTGTAGAGTCTTTCTTTGAAGACAAATTAAGAAGTTTTTATTTTAATGAGGGATAGTTGCATTATTTTGAATTGTTGTTGTTGGAATTTATTGTTGTTGAAAGGTAAGAGCAAGAATAAGGATGTAAATAAATTTTGAATAGGGTCAGAGTAAATACTGTGATAAATGCAGTTCATTGTCAATGATATCTTGCTACTATTCTTTTTTCTGCTGCCATGGTTGGGAAACCAAAGACTTTACCTTTAGATTTTCTTCCCCTTAGAACCCTGAATATGATATAGCTTTTTTTAATCTCTTGCATATGACTTGTATTTGGACAGGATCAGATGGGAAGAGAGCCATGTACCACCATATTGTGGGATTGTAAAAAAGCGCCTCTACTGTTGTCCAATGTTGCCATAGTTTCCAGAACCAGAAATTATCTTCCTGATTATGGAAGGAAGGAGCAGTGTCTCCTTCAGTGACCTCATTTTACGATGTCACCTTGAGCGCTGTGTGGAGATTTCTATTTCCCCATCTTGTCCTTTGGATCTTTAAGAAAGTATGGACTGTGTGGTAAACCCTTTTAGCTGATCCAACTTAGAGCAGATTGTGTTCTTTCCACTTGAACCTCCTCTGATCCACCAAGGTATTGCTGCTAAGTGTGTCAGTGAATTTTGTAAATTGTGACAGTGTGAACAAAATTAAAAATATAGTATAGGAAGCAAAAGGGACTTCAATTTTCTCTGTAACATATTTTGTTACTAAAATTTTTTAAACAAAAATGCCAAAATTTTATGTTTATTAGTTATTGATTGTGAGAACATAGCTGTTTTATTATTATTGTCTTTTTCTGCATCATAAAATACTTATAGCAATAAAAATACATATACTACAGTATAAACTTATATCTGGATAGAAAAAAACAAATGCTTACTTGTGAAATTATAAATAAACTAAAATTTTCTAAATTCACTTTGTGTCGATGATGACTCCTAGACTATTGCAATAGAGTGTTATGTTTGCAAGTAAAACACAAAGCATAGTGCGAAAAAAGATTGTTAGGTATCTTGTATAACAAGCTCTTTGATGAAAACATTCATGAAAAACTATCTCTGCTACTAAAAACAGTCCTTTCAGAGATACGTAATTTTTACATCTTTCTAAAATTTCAAATCTATTTTGTTATATTTCTTGTTTTGTTTTGTTTTGCATTTTCTCTTTTCAAAAAAGCAACTCCTTACACTGATTGTTTGGCATTAAGTTCATTTAGCCTAAAGGAAGCTAAGTAGAATCCAGTCTGAGTCTTTAACTCACACAGTTGCTGTATCGTCATTTGACCTTGTCTAGTCTTTTCTTTGCTTACTGGAAAAAAGGGGGAGGGGGAGGTGCTGAACTATACAAAATGAAGGTTTTCATGTTATCTGTTCTTTTATTTTCTCTAAATATATGAAGGCTTTTGTTTAAAGAATCTCAGAACAATATGGAGATAAAGAAATACAGTCCCCTCTCTTTACAGTAAACTGCTACTCTGTGGACACTTTAAAAATAATAACTCATCCAAAATTCCTACCTTGTAAGAAATGGAGTTTTGATATTATAAATAATTGGGTTAAATTGGGGACTATACTGTGCCTTTCTTGATATATGGGCTGTATTTTTTTAATGGTGTTTTCAAAAATAGAGTTTAATCTCTAAAACTCTGCTGTCCTGTATAGCAGGCACTTGTAACTATTCACATTTACATTTAAATTTACTAAAATGATAAAAACTCAGTTACACCAGTCAGATTTCATCTCTTCAAGAGCCACAGGTGGCCAGCGGCTACCACTGGACAATCTGTCATTGCAGAAATTTTATTGCCAACACTACTTTTAAAAGATAGTCAGGTCTCAGTGATCTGCTTGAGTTGTCTATATGGGTGCTTATCTGCATATTATCAATGCAGAGGTGGAAATCATTGTCATATTGTAAAAATGAAAACATACAAATTTGTTCTTAGCAAAATTAGTATGAAAACTGAAAGCAACATAGGTAGGATGACTGAACCTAGAAAACTTTAGTAAATAAATGTTGAAAATTATAAATGTTCCCTCACCTATAGTATTAAGTATATAGAGTATAGACACAAAATTTTGTGTTTATTAAAACAAATTTCTGACTTTATAAGTAAAGAAAGTGAGTATAGCAATTTGGAAGTAAGTATGAGTAAGTAAGTAGGAGCTAAGAAAAGAAGAGCAGAGACCTAAATGTGTTTAGTGTAGTAATCAACGAGTTTTGTCAAAATTGATGTCTTCACCATCAAGAAGAAAGCAGGCAGTGTAGGCCATCCTGTCCCCTCCGAAATGAACCCTTTGGATGCCCTGCAATGGAGTGCCAGAAATTGATGGATCACGTGTACCAGGACTTAGTTGACTTGCAGACCAGAAGAGAAGTGGTTGGGAGGCTTTGGTGGGAGAGAGGAGAGGTGGGGATGTTGCTTTACATTGTACAAACCATGTCATTGAAATGTTGAATGATGTCGCTCTCAAAAAGCAAGTGTTTTCAAATAGAGAAAAAAGTAAAAATAATCTCTGCTTTTTTGTTTTCTCTCTGGTAGTTTTGTTTTCCCTATCTTTAATGGGATATAATTAAGAAATAAAAATTGCACATAAAGATGTACAGCTTAATGTTTTTATATACATATGCATTAAGAAATAATCACCACAATCAAGTGAATTAACCTATCTATTACCTCACATAGTTACCATTTTCTTTTCTTGTGTGCGTGTGTGTGTGTGTGTGTGTGTGGTGAGAACATGTAAAATTTACTCTCTTGGCAAATTTATATAATAATATATGAGTGTAGTAGATTATCTTCATCTCCTCCATCTTGTATAACTGAAACTTTGTAACAGTATCTCACCTTTTCCCTCCTACTTAGCCCTTAGCACCCACCTTTCTACTCTCTACTTCTGCAGTTCAGCTGCTGTTTTTACACTGTCTTGTTACTGGGAAAATCTGCCTATTCTGTTTAGGTGACTAATAAGTAGCAGTTCTTAAATATTGAATATCAGCTGCCTGAGAAGACAGTTTAACATTTTATATGCTTGATTTCCCCTTCTTCAAAGAGATAAACAAATATATTCATGATTACATTCCATATGCAAATTATTGAGTGGAAACAAAAGTCTCTTTGCTTCGTTTCATGCCATGCATATTTCCAGCTGTGATCATAAAAGGCATAAATACATGTGCCGTGGCTGCTAAGATTTGGTAGAGAGTGGTCACATCAAACAACATGAAGCGGCAAACATTTCCTTTTAATATTGTAACAGGTCTTAGGAAATGGAAGGATGTGAGGAGTATATCAGCTACTACCAATCAAACCAAACATAATTCTGACCAGTTTATCAAGTCATGTTTGTCACATATGGAGAAAGAAATAAACTAAGAAATACCCTACCACTATTTAATACTAACCTAACACTCCCCTGGGATTTAGAAGGCAAATTATATGCCCTAACGTAAATTCATATTGCCTAGAAAAAGGAACAAGATTATGTCATCTTGTCTTTCTGAAGGAAGATATTTCCTTTTTCTGTTTCTCTCATGTAGTAGGAAATGTCCTTTCAGAACACTTCAGTAAATGGAAAAAAGTAATGATGCATATACTTCTGTAGTTTGTGATAAAAGGGATTTCAAATGAATTTTGACTTTTTAAACAGCCCTTTATAGCATTCCCTACCCTTTATTTGCGTCACGTAGAGAAATAAAAATCTAGAATAGTAACAGAGTGCGTATCACACACCCCTCAGGTGCTGCCTCAGATCTCTCAGCCCCGTGTGCCGCTTGTTCCTCCCTCGCCACCTCTCTAGAGATCGACTCTTGCTGGTGCTCATGATCGTGTCACCATCGAGAGTGGCGGCTGACTCTTCCTGTCCTTTTTGGAGACACATGAAACATTGGGCCATAGGCCACGGTATCTGACTTCCACAGGGAGAGCTTAAGGAACCAAGCGACATAACCGAGAGCTGCAGAGGAGTTAAGGTTAAGCAATGAATGAGAGAAGATGGGAGGGAAATCACAAAAGCCACCCTCTGTCGCTAACCGAGTGACCGGGTGTGAGTCACCGCGCTGCCCCACACGGATCAGTGGCTGGTTATGTCTGTGCTGGAGCAATAACCAGTTTGGTCAGACTCTGTGCACCTATACTCTCACTGTGCCGGCGCCGTACTGACTGATAAAGAATCAGCACTTACCTTTGCCTCAGGTAAAGGGCTCCTCTCTTTGAGCTGGTTTTCCTTCAAAAAGGCACCCAATCCACAAAGTCATCAGTTATAGATTGTAACTTCAGGAGGTTATTAGAATGTGGGCTCCAAACATAGAAAGTGTGCCACATTTTGCCTCTTGACAGCTCCCAACATAGCTTGTTGGTTTGGATCCCATTCCGTGAATTCTGATTAGTGGGTTAACCAATATAAATGACCGAATAAAAAGCTCAGGTGAGGCACAAATTGGCTCTAGTACGCAGAGCCCAATAAGATACTGGGTCTTTTTTCTGTTGATAAGAGCAAACCCACAGCAGTTTGTCTTCGACTACTGAAGAGACTGACCAGTATGAATTTGCCCACTTAATCCCAGGGAAGTTTACTCAGCCAACAGTCTTCAAGGACTTATCAACCAGCCTTGCTGGTAAAGGTGTGATAACACTACAGCCAACTCCACTGCGACAGAGGCTTCTGACTTGCCAAGTAAGAAGATAGGTTTTGTACTGTTTGCGTATCAGAGGGTAGAGATACTTATGCGAACTCCTGGCATGCTCCCTGATGGCAAATGGCAGGCAGTTTAATTATCCCTTTCCCACCAGCACTTCTCTCTGTGTATTCCTTCCAAATGGGCAGGTCCTTTCTGGCACTTAGGGAACAGAGAGGTATAGCTATAAAACACATCACTCCCTACTACCTGTTTAAATATGGAAATGGCAACAGCATATTACATTGGCCCAAAGGGGTGCCACAGCAAGGTCACTGTAGCTTATGTGAACACTGACCAAACTCTTTTAGCTCAGTCAGGTATCTTTTCCCCCGTGGGGCCTAATGGGAAGGTGTATTTATATCCAACAAAACAATAAAAGTTCGAGTTTCTCTATTTTCTGAAATTTCCTAGCAGATTTGAATGATTGTATATCATCCCAAATCCCTCTTAGAGACAAAGAGACCTCATCCCCACACCTAATAGTCTTTTTCCTTAAAGTAGCTAAGTGTAGAATAAGGAGGGAGGGAGCAGTCAGGGTAGACGAAGGGAGTGACCAGTCTGGTGCTGTTAAACAAGGTTCATTTACTTTTCTTTTCAAGCAGTTCAGCTGTTGGCCTGCCCATGGTGGGGTTGACCTTCACACTGGCTGACCATAAGGACTAACCCCACCCTTAGTGTAAGAGCTGCTTTGAAGAAACTGGCCCCAAAGAGCAGAAGTTGCCTTAGCAGAGTCCAGTGACTGTGTGCCGCTTATGGAGCTAATTGGGTCACACTCTGGTGTGGTCTGAAACCTGCCACCAGGTGGTTGGTCCTGGGGCCTTTTGGGAAGAACTGCAGTGCAGGTCAATTTCACTCAGTGCCTCTGACTGGCCCTGGGCTACCTGTTGGGAGCTACAGAGTGCTCCATAGTTTGTGTCTCCCTCTGCTGGGCCTAGATGTGCATGGCTGGGGCCACACTGTGTACCAAGGCCAGCTTCTGCCAGTATTGAGCCCGGGTGCAGGTCAGCAAATTCAAGGCACCCCATAACCTGCCTCCACCTGCAGCTGCCTGTTAGGCTCAGTCCCTGGAAGAGCCTCTGGCAATACATGAGTTATGTGAGATAGGGCAAGTGGTGTTTATCCGGGGTGTTCACAGATCGAAACGTGGTGCCAGTGCTGGTTCTGAGGCCACTCAGTGAAAATCTCAGGGTCCACCAAGGTCATCTGCCACCCACCTGGGGCCTCTGGACCTTTGTGGTGGGACAAGTCAGAGAGTCTTCAGGGTCAGACCAACAGAGTTCACCAGGCTAAAAAAGACCAAGATTTTGCAGTGTGGGGGAATGAGGGGGCTCTGCCCGGGAACAGAGGCACCTGTTCAGCATTCAAGAACCACACACTCAGTCTGTCTCTCCGATGTGACTCTGTCACCCCAAGTCAGCCCAGACCTTCTGGGGAGCCTTCCAAGAAAGCCTCCATGACAGACCCAGGCCGTTCACTGGCAGCAGACTCCTCTACAAAGCGCAAGCTAGGGGACACAGGGAGTCGGGAGGGTGAGGCTAGTGCATCCCTCCGGCTGATGCCACATGAAAAGAAATGCTCCACCCAGGAAAGATGGTGTCTGTGGGTGGTGTGCGTAACGATTCAGTACGGAGAATTTGGAAGCCATCCCTACAGCCCTCTCTTTGAAGCCATACAACCCCGTCTCTCCCTGTATGACTGACTACAGGCTGCTCTGAGCTGCTTTCCTTCTGTGGGAGCCCAGGGCGAGCGGCCACAAAGGAGATTTTGTGCTCTGACCCTTTAAGAGGACAGGCACCTGAGTTTCTAGCAGGTTCTCATCGCTCCCTGACAGATGGAATTCCCACTGATTATCACAGCCAGATGTTATGTGAGCTTCTCTTACTGGCTCGGGTGCTCTGGGCTAGGGGGCTCCAGATGGGGTTGCGACCCTGCGTTCCTCATTGGGGACCTTTGAAGCTGAGATATTCCTGCGGATCCTCAACTACCACATACAGGTGCAGGGTCCGCCCTTTTCATGTCTCAGACTTTACTACCAGTCTCCATGCAGCTACTTCTGTAATATTTGGTTGTAAGAGTTATGTTCAACTAGTCTTCAGTTGCTTATTTAGGTTGATTGTTTATAATTTAGCTGCAATTCCAGTGCAGTCCTGGGAGGAACTAAGTTTATCTTACATTTACTCCTCTAGCATCTTGGATCTCCCACCATCTGTGTACCTTCTGTGTTGAGGTGTCTGTCCAGACCTTATGGCCTTTTTTTAGTTTGGTTCTTTGTTTTCTTATTATTGAGGATTAAGACTATATATATATTCGTCGTCGGCAGCCGTCCGTCTCGAGAGACGATGGTGTAGCTTCTTCAGAGTCTATCTGCACCGCCAAGAATGGCTGTGCAGTCCGACTCGGGAGTGACATGGTATCTGTCTCCTCCCGTGTTGAATCGACATCTTGCGATGACGCTGAAGCTACAGAGCCTGGGCAGGGTAATATGGAGGGTCTGCTGTTGCCCATGCAGCAGACCCCCCCTCTCTTCGCAGCTGAAGGGTTCAAGGGAAAGACGGAGTCGATACAGCTTGGGTTCAGGTGCGCCGCAGGAGTTGCCGGTGTTGACTACAACGTCAAACCGCCTTAGGGACTCCGGCTCCGGATTTTCTGTCGGGGTTTACTCCCTTAGCCTTTCCCCTGAAGAGGTATGCCGCAAGGCAGCGGAGGTTTTTTGGAGTCAGAGTTTTCCTTCTCTGATGTGCCCTGACTGGAAGATCGAACCAGCGACACTTAGCTCGCAGGCCGACGCTCAATCCACTGAGCTAAACCAGCCAGGGCATATATATATATTATATATATATATATATAGTATATATGTGCACTGTATATGTATGTATACATAGTATATGTGTGTGTGTGTGTGTGTGTGTGTGTGTGTGTATATATATATATATATATATATAGTTATTTATCAGATATGTGTTTTGAAAACACTTTCTTAAACTGTGTGGCTTAAGTTTCAGTAGAAGACTGACAGCCACAGAAATATCTTCCTCTCCCTTCTCTCCTACTTTCCCTATGCCCAGAGGCCTCTTTCTCTTCCTCCAGGAAGAGCCTGGTGAGTCCCCATACTTAGGACCTAAGTTCTCTGCTTGAGGGAGGATCGTATTTCTGGGCAGACTAGAGACATGACACTGACCGTGGCCTCACCTGGCAACCTCAGACCAAGTGGACTCCACCTGACCCGACTTTGAGGGAGACGAGGGCTCTCTCCCTCATCCTCACTGAGCAAAATCCATCCTCACAGAAGCTGGATATGCGGGGCATGTGGGCTGGGCGCTGGCACAGGGCTGGGCCAGAGCAGGGGTCACTGCTAGAATGCCGAGGTGTGGTTTGGACACTAAGGCCTCTCCCAAAGCCTCAAGCCTGCTGCTCTGACCTCTGGCACCTTCTGTGAAGCCCTTTGTGAAGGCCCTTCTGCTCACACAAGCTCAAGGGGGTCCTGCTGTTGCAACTGTGAACTTGACCTCAATAGAAGACCTTCACAGTGGACCCTATGACTGGATGAGCTGCCCTAAACCTGCTTCCTCCAGTACTTGGAGGGAAAGATGGCAGGCCAGAATGCCCAGGCCCACACGCTCCCGTGTCCTGGATGGCAGGGCCAGGCTGCTTAGCTCAGCCGAGTCATGGAACAGGGTGGGGCTGGTGTGGGCAAGGGGTAGGTGGGTGGGACATGGGGCAGGGCAGAGACACTTAGAGAAAGACAAATACCGTATCCTTTCACTCATATGTGGAATCTAAAGAACAAAATAAACAAACAAGAAAAATCAAAACAGACTCAGAGATACAGAGAACCGACTGATGGTTGCTAGAGGTAAAGGGATTTGGGAGGCTGGATGACAAAGATGAAGGGATTGAGAAGGACACATTGGCAGTTACAGTATAGTCACAGAAATGTAAAGTACCGCATAGGGAATATAGTCAATAATGCTATAGCAAGTATGTATGCTGCCAGATGATCCTAGAAATATGGGAGAACACTTTTTGAAGTATATGAGTGTCTAATCACTATGCTTACATCTGAAACCAATACAAAATAATATTGAATTAAAAATAATTTTTTAAATATCTGTAAAAATCAAAGAAACTAGGATGGCCAAAACAGTTTTGTAAAAGAAGATTAAAATGTTTCAGGGTGTACAACACCTGCTATCAAGCCTTACTGTAAACCTACAGTGATCAAGGCAGTATATTTATTATTGGTAGAAACTTAGACACAAATAATAATGGTATTTAATTGAAAGTCCAGAAAAGACACACACATATATGGCCAATTGATTTTGACAAATACAAAACAATTCAATGAAAAAAGATGCTTCTTAAACAAATTATGTTGTAATATTTAAAAACACACATGCTAAAAAATATGGAAAAAAAGAAAACATTGACCAATACTTAGCATCATGTATCATGTATAAAAGACATTTCAAAATGGATATAATTCAAAATGTAAAACTTAAAATTATAAAACATCTAGAAGGAAACCTAAGAAAGAGGTTTTAATTGTTGTGACTTTCAGCTCAAGGTTTTTACATATAACCAGTAACATGCATATTAAAAAAATGATAAATTAGAGTTCAGTATAATTAAGAACTGCTCTTTAAAATATCAAGAGAATGAAATGCAAATATCAGATTAGAAGAAAATATTGCCATAATTTATTTATATGTATGTATAAATATACACATATATATGTAATAGCTTATATCCATAATACATTTAAAATTAGAAAATTTAATCATAAAAATACAAATTACCTGATTTTTAAAAATGGTCAAACTGTTAGAACACACAGGTCACCAAAACTGATATATAAATGGAAAATGAACCCTTGTAAAGATGTTGAACTTCAGTCACCAGGGAAATGCAAGCTAACACCACAGTGCAATAGCACTGTACACTTATTAGA